>NC_057403.1:49855555-50155555 GCF_019320065.1 Cervus canadensis
ATATCATATTTCCCTCCTGAAGAGTCTTAGTGCATTTTGTCTTATTAAAGTTGCTGACATTTCCCACTCAAGAAATTGGAGTTGACTGAAATCTTTTCCCATGTGCCATTACCATTTTAAGGAACTGGTGCTTTGCAGAACATACTTTGCAGAAGCAGTGCTCCTAAAGTCATTTATAGTCACCTAAGCATTAAAGTGTGCCAATAATCAGCCATTAGAAATTGATGGTATTTTTCTCACGATATACTATTATATGACTTCAGTTTTATTTTATTATACCATTGATCAAATATTTCAGAATACATGGAAGAAAAAACTGTTGGAGTCATAAAGGATGTTTAAATTTTTATTTGGGTTTTCGCTCCATTGTTAAATTTAAATGAAACTAAGACAAAAAATGAAGCATTTGTATAAGTTCTAGTGTCTGACCACCCATTTTGTTTGCTTGATCCTTAGGCTTTATTTTAACTTTAGGAAGTAGTGTCAGGAGGTAAGATAATGTTATTTAAGATATTTTATACTCTGGAATAGAGTAGCTGGGTCCTTTAGTAATCTGCAGTAAGATGTGAGTTTTGTTCCTAAGAATGTTCATGAGAAGTTCAGGTAGCAGTTTAAAGAAGTACAGGAAATTTATTTAGTGAATAAAGGAGTTATCAGGACCTGTTTACTTAAGAGGGCAATACAGTACCCTTTGCTGGAAGTTTGAATGACCTCTTTTTCCAGGAGAGGTAATTAATGAAAAGGACCGCTGTAAAAAATGTGAAGGGAAGAAAGTGATTAAAGAAGTCAAGATTCTTGAAGTCCACGTAGACAAAGGCATGAAACATGGACAGAGAATTACATTTACTGGGGAAGCAGACCAGGCCCCAGGAGTGGAACCAGGAGACATTGTTCTTTTGCTACAAGAAAAAGAGCATGAGGTAATTTCCTTTTTGTTTTATTTTTGCCTCAGAAGATCAGAAATGGGTCTTGTATGCAAGATACAGATTGGTGGTGGTTTTGTTGCTAAGTTATGTCCAATTCTTGCGACCCCATGGACTGTAGCCCCCCAGGCCTCTCTGTCCATGGGATTCTCCAGGCAAGAATACTGGAGTGGATTGCCATTTCCTTCTCTAGGGGATTTTCCCAACCCAGGAATCCAACCCAGATCATCTGCATTGTGGGCAGATTCTTTACCCACTGAGCTATGAGGGAAGCCCAAGATACAGGTTAGATAAGTTTGAGTTCCTTGAAGTAGCATTAACTGCATGGCAGGCAGATTCTTTACCTACTGAGCTATGAGGGAAGCCCAAGATACAGGTTGGATCAGTTTGAGTTCCCTGAAGTAGCATTGAATATAGATGAAGTTGTTAAGTGGTTTGGCTGAATTAATGAGAAATGACTTGTTTAGTAGACCAGCAAGACAGGTGCTATCAGAAGCACGGTAGGAGCTGATCTTGGTCCCAGCTCTGCCGTTGACTGGCACTGTAACCTTAAGTGATCCTGTTGTGTCTGTACCCTCGTTTCCTTGTTTATGAAAATAAGGCGTTGGACCAGATAATCTAGGCAGCTTAGTTTTCACTGTGAACTCCTTTTATGTCCTCAGTACTGCTCTATTGATTTGTTTTACATACTGGGTATCCATGTGAGCTTTTCTTGAAAAAAAAGTTCTGCAGTTTTAAAAACATTGCATTTTAAAATTCTCATTCTCTCTCTTGAGGTAGGGGAGGGCAGTGGTGTCTTGTGGCTTGTGGGAGCTTAGTTCCTTGACCAGGAGTTGAACCTGTGCCCACAGCAGTGGAAGTGCCGAGTCCTAACCACATGATTGCCAGGGAACTCCCTGTTTTTAAATTTCTGGTTGACTCAGTATTGTATCTGTTAATGCAAGGGTCTTCAACCCCTGGACATTGAGTGAAGCTTTATATGCTGCTCCCTATCACTGTGCTTGCATTACTGCCTGAACATTGTTACAACACCTCCACCCCACAGTCCAGGAAGAATTCACAAAACTGGTGCCCAAAAGTTTGGGGACTGCTGTGTTAATGTACATGGGAAAATGAACTGAGCTAACTATGTGGCCTGGAGTATGTTATTTTGATTATACCATTGCATCTGTATTTTTTACATGTGCAGTGGAGTATATTATAGACCTTTTTATTCATGAAGAACATGCGTGGACCTTTAGTGCCCACCTAGTTCTTAAATATACAAGCATTTGACAGAATCCTGGCTTTGTACTTGATCACATTGCCATTTTGAGTTTCTTTGGAAGTCTAGATCACAAGTCAGCCACCTTTTTTAGTTCACAATAAAATTTTCTCCCATATGATGGTGATTTCTACAAATAAATTTTAAAAATTACTAAGAATCCAATAGAGAATAAAGCCATATTGAGATGCAGATTCTGGGAATTTGATTAGATTCATTCGTTCGCTAGACTGGCTTACTACTACACTAGCCTTTCTCAAGGGATGCTAGTCAAATTTATTTCTCAGCAAATCTATGAAAGTGAAAGTGAAAATCTATAAATTGCAATGTATCTTGTCCTTTTGTGAATATTGCCAAACCTACCAATGACAAGGGTTCCTAGATTTCCTTTTTTTTTTTTTAAGGAATAATTTCTAGAATTCTATCTTATGGGTTGAAATATTCTGTAAGTATATTGGGTTTTACAGAATAGAAATCACTGTTCTTAGAGACAAGAGACTTAAGTTCTGACTCCCATGTACTAGTTTTGATCTCCCTGGGCTTGGCTTTGCATACTTAAAATAAAACTCATCCTTCAGAAAGATAGTGTAGAATCAAATGAGATAAAGAATAACCTGCTCTTCTTTCTGGGGACTGTGAGGAGGCATTTGGAAGTAAATCAACCTCTAAAAATTATTGGCTACAGTGGAATTGCATGGAATTTCTAACAAACAGCAGATGCTACTGGTTGTCTGAAGTAGAAAATAGAAGATGATAAAGGCTAGAATGGAAGTTCGTCTAGTAAGAGGTCAAAGATTTTTCCTTCTTGGTTTTACTGACTGGTAAAGTAAATTTGAGCCCAAAATGAGATTTAGGCATCTTGTTTAATTTATACCACTGAGAATATTCTTAACCCTCTTAAGAAAAATTGACTAGTTTGAACTAGTTCATAACCAAGCTTGTATTTTGCTTGGGGCTTTTTGTTTAAAAACTCTCAACGCTTGTAGGAATTGTGAGGCCTTGAGATCAGGGTGGGTTCTGTAGCTTGAAACAGAATGTAAATCTTCTGATTAAAGAAATAGTGCAGTTTTGAGAGTAATATGTATGCATGTGTATCATCTTTCAGTATAGGTATGTGTGTGTTTCAGTGATTTTGCTGTCATAATGCATTTGTACATCAAAGAACCACAATGGTGGGTAACAGTGGGTGATACTAGTCTCTCTTTATCAGAAATTATTTCAGCTTTTAAGTATTTTATTGTGTGGTTCTTGGTAGTCTCATTAGTCTTGTTTTTCAAAAATTTCCTGGCCATGCTTGCCTGTATATTCTCTGTTTGAATTTTAGCATCTAATTGTCTGGTCTAACTACCCTTACTGCTGGCCCCCTCCCCAACAAGAAACAACCCTAATACCATTTTTAAAAATTAGTTTGAGTTCCTCTATCCAAGAACATAGTATGTCTTCTTGCTCCTTCTAACATTGCTTTAACTAAATGATACTTGGTTAAGGATGGTTCTTGGAACAATAATATAATGAGATGTTCAGAAACACTTCCATTTTACAAGTTTGCAAAAGCATTAAAAAGTCCTGCATTAAAGAAACTTTACTTAAATTAATTTTTCCTCTGATTATAAGAAACACCTCAGTAAACTCATGTAGGTAATATAAATTCAGTGATTCTTAAGCTTTAGTATACATTAGAATCCCCTGGAGGGCTTATTAAAATGACAGATTGCTGGGCCTCACCTTCATAGTTTTTGATGCAGTGGGTATGGGATGGTGCCCAAGAATGTGCATTCCTAACCAGCTTCCTGGTGCTGCTGAGGCTGCTGGTCCAGGACCAATTGTCAAGATAATGGTTTGAGACTAACTTTCCTCATAGGTAAGTTTAGGAGGATAGTTTAGGAAAAGAGTCTTATCTTTCAGATTTCCTCTCCTCTGAATTAACCAGCCAGCATTATTTTTTGAAAGAGAGGCTGTTGAGAAAAATCTAGGTGACTGTTCACTGCAGTTAATTTTATTTCAAGTTAAATTTCAAAAGTTAGTATAGATACTTGAAAATTCTAAGAAGCAGAAGTTGTAAGATGGGCATGTGTGAAATTGGATGTATTTTTTCCTGCATGTTGAATGCTCAGAAACATTTTTTAAAATGCTTGTTGAATAACCTTTGCATTACATAGTCCATAGGCTTATAGTGCATTAACAAGCCAACTTTATTTAGCATTTGGTTTACATTCACCTAAGCAAGTTTTGTATCTTAGGTTAGATAAAACTTGTTCATACTTAAATGAAGTACGGGGTTTGAGCCCTTTTACTTGTTGAGCTTTTTTAGTTGAGCTTGGGCCTTCCCCTTCCCCTCTTAGAATCATGTCTGGAGGAAATTCCAGGTGAACCTGTCCTACAGAATCCCACTGGGCTTTGTACACCCTTTCCCTCATAGTTCAGAAATGGGCCATAATTGTAAAATAGACTTGGTTCTGTTTTTGAAGCTTCAGCTGTGCCTTATGAGCAATTGTATTTCCAATTCCAGTTCTTTCGTGATCGAAGTTTCTAGCATATTACTTGAGAATAGCTAGATTTCCTTATATATATTGATAAATTTAGGGAACTTGGGGATTGTGGCAATTTGACTTTTGCAGTAGATGGTAGAGTTAAGGTTTTGAAATTGATTCAGGTAACAGCACAGCAGAGCATGCCTCCATAGTTGCGCTGTTTCTTGTGTGCTTCCTCTGTAGGTGTTCCAGAGAGATGGGAATGATTTGCACATGACATATAAGATAGGACTTGTTGAAGCTCTTTGTGGATTTCAGTTCACATTTAAGCACCTTGATGGACGTCAGATTGTGGTGAAATACCCCCCTGGCAAAGTAATTGAACCAGGTAAATCTTGATTTTTGTTTGATCTAAGATTCTATGTAATCTTCTACAGTGGGTGACTCAAAAAATATTTATTATTGAGCACTTTCTTGGGTAAAATTGTTAATATTTTCCCCTTTATTTACTCAAATAATAGGATGTGTTCGTGTTGTTCGAGGTGAAGGAATGCCACAATATCGTAATCCTTTTGAAAAAGGCGATCTTTACATTAAGTTTGATGTGCAGTTTCCTGAAAACAACTGGATCAACCCAGATAAACTTTCTGTAAGTATTAGGCAACAGATGACTTAAAGTTTAATAATAGTTCTTTCTTTGTCACTTTCCATTTGTTTTAAGTGCTAAGATTAGATCACATAGTTTATTAATTTGAGTGATTGATTGTCTGGCCTCATTGTTTTTTAAAGTGGAAATAGCTGATGTAAAAGTTTATGGGGCCAAGTCCAGACTAGTGAAGGCATAAGCAGACGGTGTGAGGTGGTGGTAGGAGGATTGGGACTCTGGAGAGCAGATCTCTTACCCCAGCTTAGCATCTGCTGGTCGTTCATGCAGGAAGACATATCTAATGTGAAGTTTTCCAGTGTTTAAATGTTAGCGATTAAATCTGTTCATTGCTTTCTAATCAATAGATGGGTTGCACAAAAGATGTCTAGATTTGGTCTGTGGGTCATCCATTTGTGATCTCTGGCTTAAAGTGCAAAGATTTTAATTGTCAAACATATACCTTGGATTGTATCAAAAGGGAAATGGATAGATGATAATCTTCCAGCTAATCTTATTTTTGTTCATTTTAATGAAGGAATTAGAAGATCTTCTGCCATCTAGACCAGAAGTTCCAAATATTATTGGAGACACAGAGGAGGTAGAGCTTCAAGAATTTGATAGCACGCGGGGCTCAGGAGGTGGGCAGAGGCGTGAAGCCTATAATGATAGCTCTGATGAAGAAAGCAGTAGCCATCACGGACCAGGAGTGCAATGTGCCCATCAGTAAACTCTGCAACAAATTGCACAGGTGGATTTTCTTTCCACACTGGCCTGGTTTGTTTTCTGCAATCCAGCTGGAGCGTCTGGTCAACCCAGATGAACTGATGGACATCTGTTGGTCTATGTGTAACTTTTAAAATTGGTATAGTATCTACAGAGTGTATAATTTAAACTAACCACAAAGCTTTACATCTTCATTTCGACTGTTCTATAGCAGAATAAAGCACTTGAAAGGAAACAAGACTCCCTTTCACACATGGGTTATAAGTTTCAGTCCTGATATCTGTGCTTGATTTTTATCAGTTTGTGTAGATTTTATGTTTCATATTTTAAATTCAAATCCCACATTGTAAAGTTTGTGTACAATTTGTCCTGAAGCTTTGTGTTTGGCTGCACCTGCATAAGCTGCTACAAATAGAATAAAGAATTTCATAGCCTGTATCTATCATTTAGATGCATGGGAAAATGGGCTTTGCACACAATGGGTTTGGAACTGACTGGGAACAATGGAAAAAATATCATTAGCTGAGCTGTGGTTGTAAAGTTTTTTGTGCGGTCAGTGTGGTCAGGGGGGTGTTTCTTTTTTTCTTTTTTTTTCTCACCCCGCCCCCTTTTTTTTTTACCATCTTGTGAAAGGTTTCTGGAACTGAATAATAAAAAGCAGTTGGTGTAAATTACTCTTTGTCTCACATTTTTAGAAAGAAGAACATATTTTGAACTGTAAAATCTATCCTCAAACAAGGACATAATTTGAACTGTAAAATCTATCCTTAAACTGGAGAATGTATCCTAGTTCTGATTCTTAAACAGTGTTTAAAAACCCATTGACCTGAAGCTTATGCCTCAGGCTCATGCCCATTTTATAGTTTCAAAAGACAAGAGAAAGTTTGATATATTGGTAGAAATGGGCTTTATTGGCCTCAATTAATGCTTTGTAGAGTCAAGGACATCTAAGTTACGTAACTCATGATCCTGAGTATTGGGGCCAAGTTAACCTGGCCTCTGTATTTCCCCGCCCCGCTCTGTTTAAAAAAATAAGGTAACAGCGAATCAATATTAGAACCATGTCGGCATAGAACCTGTTAAAATGCTCTGTTTTCATTAAATGTTAAGTTAAAGATTTTCTTGTCTCCATTAAGTTGAATATTTGAGATGGGGGGAAGCATTGATTACTGTTGTTTTACAGAAAGGTAAGACTCTTAGGCTGGTGTGAGAAAAATTGGGTAAAACTATGAAAAGGGTGTTGTATTGCTCATTTATCTTCTGTGCTTTTCATTCCCAGAGTAGATATTTTTAGAACACACTTATTTTAGGGAAAAGATTCATCAGTTGTAGATACGTTTGTAAGAGACAGATGGGAGAAAACTGAAAATTAAAAATTTTAAATGTATTATGCCATCCCTGAGCCTAATTGTAGTACTTGTAGTCTATTTCTAGGTCTTCTAGAACCTGAATGAAAAAGAAAAAAAAGGTGTCCTGACATTAATCATGCCCTGTGAGGTTTAAAATTATTGCCCTATCCACTCTACCTCCATTGTACAAAAACTTTTACAACCAGCCTGGGCAAGATGCAACAGCATAGTAGTTTTGTATCCAAGGTTACTTCCCCCACAACACTTTAAGCAAAAGAAATGCAGTGGCAATACAAAGTTTGTAGCCTTTCCAATAAAGGTTTGTAAAACAGTTGTGCAGTGTAGTCTTTCTTTCAGTTCTTCTATCCAGATTTTTGGATTGTAGTAGCGAACTATGTCAAAGTCGCTCAGTCATGTCCGACTCTTTGTGACCCCATGGACTATACAGTCCATGGAATTCTCCAGGCCAGAATACTGGAATGGGTAGTTCCCTTCACCAGGGCATCTTCCCAACCCAGGGACCGAACCCAGGTCTTCCATATTGCAGGTAGATTCTTTACCAGCTGAGCCACCAGGGAAGCCCAAGAATACTGGAGTGGGTAGCCTATCCCTTCAGGGGATCTTCCTAACCCGGCAATCGAGCCAGGGTTTCCTGCATCACAGGAGGATTCTTCATCACCTGAGCTATGAGAGAAGTGAACCATGTAGAAGGGGAATAAAACCTTAAGGTTATTTTACTGAATCTGCTGGCTCTGTTGTAGAGCATCTGTCTAAAGAATAAGCATGTATCATCAGTACAAAGAACCTTTTATAACAGCTTTATTGAAATATACCATTAAATCTACTTTTTAAAGAAAAGTGCAGGGAATTCTCTGGTGGTTCAGTGGTTAGGACTCCATACTTCCAGTGTTGGGGTCCTGGCTTCAATCTGTGGACTGGAAACTAAGATCCCACAAGCCACATGGCCAAATAAAAGGTGTGCAATTCCGTGGTGTTTAGTGTATTCACAGATTTGGAACCATCACCACTGATTCCAGAATATTTTCATTACCCCAGGAAAGAAACCTTAAGTCTGTTAGTATTTGCTCCTCATTCTATTCCCTGTCCCTTTGGTGCAATCTCTAGTTTCTAAGTATTTGCCTATTTCAGACATTATCTACAAAATGGAATAAATAGTATGTGGCCATTTTGACATGTTCATTTAGTATGTTACCAGTTGATCCCCATCATAGCATGTATCCATATTTCATTTTTAAAATAATGCTCCATTGTATAAAATACCATGTTTGTTTACCCATCCATCAGTTGGTGAACATTTGAATTTTTTCCATTTGGAATAATGCTGCTATGAACATAAACAGATTTTTGTGGGGGCATGTTTTTAAGTTCTTTTGGATAAATCTAAGAGTGGAATTAGTGGTTCACGTGGTTTAATCTTTTGAAGATCTGTCAAACTTCCAAAAGGTATTCACCATTTTACAATACAACAACATTTAAAGACTTCAGTTTTTCCATGTAATGACCAACATTTGCTGTATTTTAGTATAGCTGTCCTAGTGGGTGTGATTTACATTTGCCTAATGAGGATTATGATGTTATATTTTAAACATCTTTTCGTGTGCTTACTGACCATTTGTGTTTTGGGAGAAGTGTCTATTCAAATCCTTTTCCCATACTTTATTCATTCAGTTCAGTTCAGTTCAGTCGCTCAGTCGTGTCCGACTCTTTGCGACCCCATGAATCACAGCACACTAGGCCTCCCTCTCCATCACCAACTCCCGGAGTTCACTCAAACTCATGCCCATCGAGTCGGTGATGCCATCCAGCCATCTCATCCTCTGTCGTCCCTCCTCCTCCTGCCTCCAATCCCTCCCAGCATCAGGGTCTTTTCCAATGAGTCTGATTTTCTTATTTTCTAACATTTTTCTGATCCAGGACACCATGTTACATTTAGTCATATCTGCATTGGTTCTTCTTGGCTGTAACAGTTCTCAGAATTTCTTTTTGATTGATGAAATTTTTGAGGAGTCAAGTATTTTATAGAATGAACAATGTATATTAATATTACATATGTAAAAGTTAATTCTAATAGTACTAGTTGCAGGAATGAATCAGTATAATGCTTAAAAGAAAAGCCTGTTTCTTATACTCGAAACACTTTGACATTACCTGAAGTTAGACTCCGCAGGTTAAGGGCTCAGGTCCCACAAGACTACCTGGTCTTCAGACACTAATCACAGTTCCAGGTTGTCATTTGTACTGACCAAGTGGTTATAAATCAAGGGTACCCACAACCCTCTCCTCAGTTCAATAATTTGCTAGAATGGCTCATAGAATTCAGGAACACATACTAGATTAGTGGCTTATTACAAGTGATACAACCCAGGAACAGCGCAATGGAACAGGACATAATCATTGGCCATTGATGACTGAACTCAGTCTCAGCCCCTCGCCCTTTCCCAGAGGTCTAGGGGTGAGATGGAAAGGTCCAACCTTCTTACCATATTGTTGGTTCCCTCTGGTAAGCAACCCCATCATTAACATAAACTCGGGAGTGATTGAAAAGGGCTTGTTATAAATTTTAAAAGGTATTCCACTAACTCCTATTGGAAAGCTCCAAGGGCTTAGGGAGCTCTGCCAAGAACCAGGGATGAAAACCTTCTATCAAAATATCAGTGTTATTTTGTGAAACACAAAAGCTGCATATTATAAACTTTGTCAAGGCACATGTGTAAAAGTTATTTCTAGTACTTTTGCATGAATGAATCAGTGTGGTGGTACTTTGGTAGAAACCTTGCTCCTATCATCTGCCAACTTTCTGCTTAGTTGTTCAATTCTAGTATACATGTATGGCAGTATCCATTGTTAACCCACACCCACATGGGAAAAAACTAGGTCAACTAGAGTACAGTGCTAAGCATAGTTTCTTTTGCCTTTAATTTTACAGACTCTATTTTCAAAGTTATTTAGGCCAACACCTTTGCCCCCACCCCCTTCCTTGAGAACTGTTTCATATGTTTGTAATACAGTTAAATTCTGTGCTTGCCTTCTACAAGCATTCTACATTCTATCCTAGGTGCCACCCCACCACCACCTCCTAAATGATTTTTAAAAACCTCCATCCAGGGGTACCCTGGTTGTCCAGTGGTTTTTAGGATTTCACTTTCACTACTGAAGACGTGAATTCAATCCCTGGTTGGGGAACTAAGATCCTGCAAGCTGCACTGTATAGTCAAAAATAAATAACTTCTGGGTTCTTCGCTGGTGGTACAGTGGTTTAGAATCCACCTTCCAAAGCTGGGGACATGGGTTTGATCCCTGATCAGGGATCAGGGAACTAAGATTCCACATGGTGCAACTAGAGAGCTTCTATGCCACAACTATTGAGCCTCTGGAGTGCATGTGCCACAACAAAAGCCCATGTGTTGCAAGTACAGAAAGCCTGTGCGCGGCGATGAGGGCCCACGTAGTGCAGCAAAGACCCGACAAAGTCAGAAACGTTTAAAACCTGCGTACATTAAAGGTCACTCTGTGCTGTAAAGTTCAGTATGTTTTCACAGATGCATAGTGTCATGTATTTACTATTAAGCTATACTGAATTAAAAAAGCCTCCGGACTTCACCTATTCAACTCTCCCCACTCCTGAACCCATGACAAACACCTGCTGTTTTGCCTTTGCCAAAATTTTATAAAATTAGTCATATAGTAGGTAAGCTTTTCAGTCTTTCACTTAACAATATGCCCTTAAGGTGGTGTTCATGTCTTTTTGTCGCCTGATAGCTCACTTATTATTTTTTTTATTGGAGGATGATTGCTTTGCAATATTGTGGTGGTCTCTGCCCTACATCAAGACGAATCAGTGATAATTGCATATATATATATACATATATAGATGTAGATAGATAGATATATACATGTATCTCCCGTCCCTCATGAGCCTTCCTCCTCTTCCCTAATCCACCCTTTAGGTCATTACAGGGTGCCAGGCTGGGCTCCCTGTTACATAGCAGCTCCCTGCTAGTTATCTGTTTTACACATGATAGTGTATATATGTTAATGCTACTTTCTCAATTTATCTTACTTTTCTTACTATTGCTGAAAAAGATTTCATTGTATGGATGTATCAGTTTATTTATTCATTATCAGATATTTGATTTGCAAATATTTTTCCCATTCCGTGGTTGTCTTCACTTCCTTAATAGTGTCCTTTGAATTCAGCACGAAGTTTTAAATTTTTCATTAACTCCAATTTATTTTTTCATTTATTACTTATATAAAATTTTTTAACCAAAGTGTGTAACACTGGAGATGACCTTCAGTGTTCATTGTGATGCAGGAGCTTCTTTTTTACATACAGCAGTCATCTGGCTCTCGCTGGGTGTATGTAAGTCATTGTAGATCTTATTTGGTAATTGATAATTTATTTGGGAAGTCCACATGAAGATACTGTTTAACAGTTACATCAATTAGGTCTTGAGTATTTTGCCCCAAGTACTGATTATACCCACTCATTTTCTTTCTTTTTCCTTCCAGTTTTGTTGAAATATAGTTGACATACAGTACTGTATAAATTTAAGGTATGACAACATAATGATTTGGCTTTCATACATTATGAAATGATTATTACAATAAGTTTAGTGACCACCCATCATCTCATATAGATAAAAACAGTAAAGAAATGGAAAAAAATTTTTTTTCTTATGATGAGAACTCTTAGAATTTACTCTCTAAACTTTTATGCAATGTATAGAGGTGTTAATGACATTTATTACATCCCTAGTACATTACACGGAGAAGGCAATGGCACCCCACTTCAGTACTCTTGCCTGGAAAATCCCATGGAGGAGAATCCTGGTGGGGGCAGACCATGGGGTTGCTGAGAGTCGGAAATGCCTGAGCGACTTCACTTTCACTTTTCACTTTCATGCATTGGAGAAGGAAATGGCAACCCACTCCAGTGCCTGGAGAATCCCAGGGATGGGGGAGCCTGGTGGGCTGCCGTCTATGCGGTCTCACAGAGTCGGACACGACTGAAGTGACTTAGCAGCCGCAGCAGCAGTAAGTACATTACAACCCTACTACTTATAACTGGAAGTGTGTACATTTTGACTTCTCCCAATCCTCCCTCCCCACACCTCTGCCTCTGGTAACCACAAATCTGATCTCTTTGGCTATGAGTTTGTTTGGTTTTGAATTACAATTGAGTTATAACACTATGTTAGTCCCTGATATACAGCATAGTAAGATATTTCCATACATTTAGAAATGATCACCATGATAAATCTAGTTGTCATGTGTCACCATACAAAGGTATTACAACATTATTGTCTATGCCCCACATAGTGTCTTCCCCACACTGTACATTTCATACCTATATTCATTTATTTTGTAACTGAAAGTTCAGTACCTTCATCTCCTTCATGTATTTCTCTCATCTCCCAACCCCTTCCCCTTGGCAACCACCTGTTTGTTCTCTGTATCTTTGACTCTGTATCTGTTTGGTTATATTTGTTCGTTTGTTTCTTAGATTTCACATACGAGTGGTTGTTGCTGTTCAGTTGCTCAGTTGTGTCTGACTCTTTGCGACCCCGTGAACTGCAGCACGCCAGGCTTCCTTGTCCTCTACCATCTCCTGGAGCTCGCTCAGACTCATGCATTGAGTCAGTGGTGCCATCCAACCATCTCATCCTCTGTCATCCCCTTCTCCTCCTGCCTTCAATCTTTACACAATCTTTACACATGTCTTTTTCTGTCTGGCTTATTTCACTTAGCATAATACCCTCTAGGTACATCCATGTTGTTGCAAATGGCAAGATTTCTTCCCTTTTTGTGGCTGAGTAATATTTATATATTTTAATACATATATATTATATATATACCACATCTTTATTCATTAATATATATTCTGTTCTATAGAATATGAATATATGTATACCACATCTTTATCTATTCATCAATAGATAGGCACTTGGGTTGCTTCCATATCTTAGCTATTATTAAAAAAATGTTAAATTAACATAGGGGTACATGTATCTTTTCAAATTAGTGTTTTGTTTTCTTGGGGAAAATTAATTGCTGGATCATGCATATGGTAGTTGTATTTTTATTTGAGAACTCTTCATACTGTTTTCCGTAGTGGCTAGTATACTAATTCATTTTCCTGCCTTTCTTTACTTAGGCCACACATCGTAAGTTACCCATAAACCTAATCTTCCATTTTTGGCTTACTAGCTCGGAAGTTTTTATAGTCTTTTATTGCTAAGTAAACAGAGTTTATATTAATATAAATAGCTGGAGTTTTATTGCAAAAAGATGCATGTTCTCTAATAATAAACACTTGCTGGAATTCCCTGATGAGCCAGTGGATAGCACTAGGCACTTTCACTGCCAGGGTCTGGGTTTGATCCCTGGTCATGGAACAAAGATCCCACAAGCTGAGCAACCTGGCCAAAATAATAATAACAATAAAAACTCCCAAATTGTTTGTCTTTAATTTCTGAAATTCAGTTAAATCTCTATCAAAATGGAACAATTGGGTCAAGCTAAAGATGCTAGAAGACCTGACTTCTCAGCTATAGGAAGGAAAGTGACTGAGAAAGATCTTTAGCCAAGGTAGATTAACCTTCCATCAATGATGTGTTTTATGTGTGTACAGCTAATTCTTTCTTGTGAGCGACAAATTATTGTTTTTCTGTTAGGAATGCAGTACATAACCATTAAAACAATCAAACCTTACAAAACTATGCGACTTAGAAAAATGAGTAATGCAGTGCTCCCATCCAATCCCATGTTCATGAGACTATGAATACAAATAGAGTTGTCTTTATTCTTCAAGATTTTTAAAAATGAATATAGAACCAATTGGGATTCCCTGGTAGCTCAGCTGGTAAAGATTCCACCTTCAATGCAGAAGACCTGGGTTTTGATCCCTGAGGTGGGAAGATCCCCTGGAGAAGGGAACAGTTACCCACTACTCCAGTATTCTGGACTGGAAAATTCCGTGGACTATACAGTCCATGGGGTCGCAAAGAGTCAGGCACTACTGAGCGGCTTCCACTTTCACATTTTTCATAGAACCAAATCTCCAATCTTTAATCCTTTTCCCAGATGCAACTGCTTTTACCATTTTCTCATGTGTATATACAGAAATGGGCTATAACTTATTTTACAACTTTCCTTTCGTCTTATTCCTCCTTTGCCACATTTGCATCTAATACGTAAAGATCTATGTCTTCTTTTTAATGATCTCAAAGTTCTATTGTTTGAACCATTATTCATTCTTCTACTGAGAGATAATGAGATTGTTTCCAATTATTTATTACAATGATGTGCATAAGATCTTCATAAATATGTCTTTGTGCATTTGTACACAATGCACAGATTATAAAGTTAAGCTTCAAATGCAAAGAACACTGGCACACAGTAGAACCTAAATAAATATTTACTAAATGAAAGGTGTGCCTCTTGATCTTCTGGACCATAAGATCTGAAGGATCTAAAACAATGACCTGAATCCCTGAAAAGGAACTCTAAAAAATAATATATCCCTGTTAGTCGAACAGTGTTACACACTATCAATTTCTCAACCTCTTCACCACCAAGGACCTCATGCTGAAATATTATTTTGCTTGCCAAATTAGTCGTGATGACCCACATTTTTACTTTATTAAGGTGCAATTTTCCATCTTGAAGGCTATAATGTAACTCGCAGTAAAACCGAGCTATAAAATAGGAATGCATATTTAAAAATGTCTACTTGAGAGGACACAAGATTTAGTTAAAGGGGAAAGCCTTTATAGACCACCTACAGAGACACAACAGGTACTCCTTCCAGGGAACATTCCATTAAAGACAGTCCAGTATGGCTTTAGCCTCAGGTACTAATCGAAGTGCCACTGGGAACTGGACTTTCCATGTGGGTAACTGGTTTCAGCCAGACTCAAGTCTCTAAGGTTCTAGCCTTGCTCAGGCATCTGAAAGGTGGATTCTACAGAACTCACCAGAAGGGTTGAGCTATTTCCTTAAAGGCACATCTCTTGTCCTCAAAAGCTGGTCTCTTGTCCTCAGGGCTGTCAATGACCAGGCTCTCCAAACAGGCCTATCAATACGGATGGCTGTGGTACGGCAGGACAGCATGGTGACACCCCAGCGCATTCACCTTCTCACCCTATCACCCCAGGGAAGTCTTATTCAAAGCTCCTTAGGTTCTGAGTCCTCTCTCACTTGATCCTAGACATCAGTCCATGGCTAAGTACCCAGAATGGTGATCCTAGGAAAGACAAGCAGTGTTGGATATTCCCTGTGTATCCCAACAGTCTAGAGACATCCACTATAATGACCTGCTTTGAATACTTCATTTCTTGCTATCAAAAAAAAAAAAAAAAAGAGAGAGAGAGAGATTCAACTATTGGTTAGGCGCTTGTCTTAGCTGATTGCTTCAGGGATGGGAAAGCGAGGATCAAGTACGAAGAAGCAGCACTCCCCTGGCCATCACTCCTTTAGAAATCCTCTGACTCCTCATTTTGAGAATGGCTTTGGCCTCAAAAAGTTTGTTCACAGAGCTTCCTTGTTCTTCTTTGTGTTTATTCACAGAGGACTATTGACTACATTTTTTCAATGCAAGATTCCGTAAATTATTTAATGTTTGGTCCATGTACAATCTTTAGAATGCCTTTGCCAGTGGTATACAATTTTGTCTGACCAAGACATTTCAGAACAAGTTGATTAACTTTCTGCTTACACTGATTAGTACACATTTGCATCTAAGACACCTTGTGATTGCAATGAACAAAAAAAATACAGTTGTAAGAAGCAGTGAAGAACATCTGAAGGAGGGAGAGTCCATAATATAGAATACATTGTATTGTTGAAGGTCCAAGAGTCTTGATCCGTGAACAATCATGGGTCCAGGGGTCTGCCTGTTAAGAGTTGATGCAAAGAAATCAATGCTTATAAAGAAGCAAAACTTCAGCACCCAAGCTCCCCAGTGTGATCTTTACACTTTTTTTTTTTTTTTTTGATCTTTACACTTTTTTAAGGTCTTGAATTTGAACTCTTGATATAGTAGATCCACAAGGAGAACTTTTCCTTGTTCTGTCCATGTAGACGGGATTCCAGGCCAGTCACCTTATTTCTCTGTGAGGAGGACAAAAAAGTCAGACTATATCAGGAGTGTTGCTGTTGCTGCTTTTAAGTCGCTTCAGTCGTGTCCAACTCTGTGCGGCCCCACAGACGGCAGCCCACCAGGCTCCCCCATCCCTGGGATTCTCCAGGCAAGAACATTGGAGTGGGTTGCCATTTCCTTCTCCAATGCATGAAAGTGAAAACGGAAAGTGAAGTAGCTCAGTTGTGTCTGACTCTTAGCGACCCCATGGACTGCAGCCCACCAGGCTCCTCCATCCATGGGATTTTCCAGGCAAGAGTACTGGAGTGGGTTGCCATTGCCTTCTCCTCAGGAGTGTTAGGGACTTACAAAAGGATTTTTAGGTATTTTGGCTACCTTCTTTCAATCTTCTCTTTCTGGGTATTTATACACTGGTTTTCCTCTAAAGCCAAGGGTCAGCAAACTGTAGCCCATGGGTCAAGTCATCGACCACCTGTTTTTGTAAATAAAGTTTTCTTGGAACACAGCCATGCTCATTCTTTTCCATATTTTCTATATTGCTTTTGTGCTACAATAGCAGGGTTGAGCAGTTACAACAGAGACCATGTGGTCTGTAAATCCTAAAGTATTTACTATCTTCCCCTTTATAGGTAAAATTTCCTTACTTCTACTCCAAGGGACCAGTACCTTCTTCACCCTCAGTTCTTCGGAATTAGAGCTAAAGTTGAGTTTTTTGTCACTTGGCAAACCAACTGAGTCCTACCTGCCACAAGGATGGCCCAGTTCTAGAATCACTCTGCCTCCTGGAATGGCCTAAATCACACACCCAGAGCAACGGCTCTAGTTCAGCCCCATCAGAGAAGGACAGGAAGTATGTTCCTCTGACCAGAAGCTGCGATTTCTTTTCTGTCAACAGGATCATATATTTGAAATTGGGAGTTCCCAGAAAATCCCAGATGCATGGTCATCATCTGATGATGCCTCATTTTATATACATGTTGACAGTGGAATATATATACATATGTATATATTTGGTGAGAGGGAGATAGTGCTGTGGACGAACAGGCTTAGCAGGATGGAAGCTTGCTGTCTCTCTCTACAACTCAGGGTACGGATGGTGTCCTAACTGCCAACCAAAAGCTTGGAATGACTGATATGTGCCAGGCTTCAGGCTTAGTGTTTTGCATGTGTTACATCACATGAACCCTACAATAACTCTGTAAGGTGGAAATTATTACTGCCCCAGTTTACAAGTGAACCAGCCAACCAATAAGCATCAGTTATGTCTGACTCTCTGCAACCCGGTGGACTGTAGCCTGCCAGGCTCCTCTGTCCTTGGGATTCTCCAGGCAAGAATACTGTTGTGGGTTGCCATTCCCATTGCCAGGGAATCTTCCTGACCCAGGGATTGACACTGGGTCTCCTGCATTGCAAGGAGACTCTTTACCATCCGAGCCACAGGAAGCCCCAAGGAAGCCAATTCTTAGCAATATTAAGTTTCAGAAATGTCACCTGGCCAATAATGAAGATAGGATTCCAATTCAAGTCCAAACTCCAGCACCCAGGTTCTTCAATATGATGCTCTACAACCAAGTCAGCAAGCCTGTAAAAGCAGCATCTCTCTCTCTCTGCTCCCACCCTAAGCCCTGGGCGGGGCACCCAGTGGCCTGGTGTAAGTCATGTGCCATCCTTGAGCCAATCACTGGGGTTAGGGGCACCAGCCTGCGTCCCATGCTCATCTGTGAGCCTGAGGTGGGACCATTCTTACCTAATGACATAACCTGGCCTGTGGCATATTTTCACACAGAAGGGCTCAGGACTGGAAGGTGATAGCATGTTGTGTGATTGAGAGACATCAACTGTCCGCATTTTTGGGGGGAGGGCAGGGAGAGACGGGGAGGGAGTGTGTTGCCTCCACTTCTGGTTATTGTGCTTCTGTCCGTTGCCATCTGTGACCGGCTGAGATGTTGGGAGGTCAACCCTAGAGGACCCTTCCTGACAGAGATGTGTGTCTATCAGGGATACAGACCTACTGCATTAGGATCTTGACAACCTCTGAGGCAAGTCAACTGTTAAACGTCTTAGTCTCCTTCCCTGCAATCTGGTGAGAATCTGATCCGGCTTTCAAAGCTAGTCAAAGGGTCAAAATAACTACAAGACAGCCTACAAAATAAGAACGTAGCAGAATCACCTGTAGGCTAAAACCTGCCAGTGAGTCATAAGGAAACAAGCTCTCCCCTGACTAGAGTTTGGTGTGCACACCCAGCCCACCCTCCACTGCTCGGAACCTCTAGATTGACACAGTTATCACTGGCACACGTCTGTACTTCTATTTAAATCCATCGTGGTCTGTCTTGGTGAGAGGGTTTCAAAGATGACAGGCTCAGTTAAGTGTTCCTGGGTGTCAGGCATTCAACAGTGGGGCTGTGTGCCCAGGTGTTTTGTTCTTTCATCACAGAAAGCTGAAATATGAAACAAGAGATGGGCTCAGCTGCTAAGTTCAAGGACGAGGGTTGCTTTCCAACACACATACATATATGAGCACGCACACGCGTGCGCACACACACACGCACGCACAGACACACAGACAGACACAGACACAGACACACACACACACACACACACACACAGAGGCTCTGGGTATTAGATAGGTGACCAGCTCCCCCTGGTGCTTAAACATTTTTGCATCCGGAAATCCCTTTCTGGGCCTCTATCTTGGGAAAATTATGACTGTGCAAGAGTCAATATAAGAATATTCATTGAAAGATTTTGATCATAAGGAATTGAAAATAACCTGAACCTTCCTCCATTAAATTTTGATGCATCCATTCAATGCATAGCATGTAGTTGCTAAAAAACAATGTTGTAAAGAAAGTTTTATGGCTATGTTAATTATATAATAGAAAATGCATTCACTATGATGTTTTTAAAGTATATGCCTGCATAACCATTCTTATAGGATGTACATGAAACTGAAAATAATTATTTTTCTCTGCAATTTGAAGGTTGCAGTTGTTAAAGAAATTTTATTATGAAAATATACAGAAAAGTCAAATAATAAAATGAACGTCTCTACATCTACTGCTCCAAATCATTAATTACCATCAATATTTGGCCACACTTGCTGCACTTATTTTTCCCAATAAAGAAATACATTTAGTCTTAAAACTTATACTACTTTGTTGAATAGTAATATTTTCACACATTTTTTTTTTAAACTGGCCTCTCTTTTCTAAAGTATTTTAAAGCAAATGTCAGACACCACTGAATGTTATCCCTATATACTTCAACATGCATCTTGACATTTCTGGGACTCTCCTGGTGGTCCAGAGGTTAAGAATCTGTTTTCCAATGCAGCGGATGCGGGTTTGATACCTGGTTGGGGAACTAAGATCCCACATGCCCCGGGGCAACTAAGCTCACAGGTCACAACTAGAGAGCAAAAAGCAAAAACTGAACCCACATGCTCTAGAGCCCTTGCCCCGCAACTAGAGAAGCCTGTACGAGAAAGCCTGCGCACAGCCAAAAAAAAGGGGGGGGCCATTTCTTATGTGTTTGCAATGCTACTATCACATCTAACAAATTAACAATAAACCCTCCAATTTCTGCATTACCTGAATTATATTCTCATTTCCATGAGTGATTTTCTTTTCTCTTTTCTTACCTGTGCTTTCTAATTTTTTACAAATCAATATAACAACTCTTATTAAAAAGCAACCATTTAAAAAATCTAAAATCTTTTGATTTACACGCTTTTTCTTAGGAACATAGATTGCATTCAGTGACTAAATGTGAAATCTGATGAATCCAGCAAAGCTCTAAAGACAAATAAGGGTTTGCAACTTTTTAGCAGCTTGATGATTTTTAAAGAATTCTTCTTAAGAATTTATCAGCTTAAGTATTTTAGGGCAGAACAACATTATGAGGGAAAATCCTTCATCTTTAAGAGAGAGACAGAGACATGGAGACTGAAAATCAGACACAGAGCAAATGAGAGAGATTGATTTCCATAATCAAATACTAGTCAGGTACATCACTATCTCAAGGTTACCCAGGAGACCCCTACTCCTCACTCAAAAATCACATTCCCACCTTTAAACAAAACTAGCCCCAGCCTCACTTACTGCTCTGATAAACTGGGCAGCCGTTGTGGATAGCGGTGGTTGCACCATTTCCTCCTCCAAGTTCCCTTTACTAAAAAGTAAGCTGAGTGTTGGAGCATCTGTAGACCATATATGTGTATATATATACATATGAAAGTCTTTTTCCCCTAGTTTTTCCTTATCTGTACACTAACATGTGCTTTGCCTGTAGCAATAGGAACTTAACTCCAGCTAACTTGGCCAAAAGGGAGACTTTATCAGCTCTTAGGATCCAATAAATTAGATAACCAAGCCACGGGAACAGTGGGGATGTAGCTGGAGACACTGAAAGCATCTGAAGCCAAAGAGCAAAACCCATGAAGGCCTTTGGACTGTGAATTCTCATCCCTGATTCTCTCAGAATGTCAGTTTTGTTGTCTCATTGATAACCACTTTGCTCTATGAGACAAGATCCATGTTTACCTTTAGGGCTTGAGTTTTCTTTTATAAAAATAATTTAGCCTTTCAAGAATTAGACTCTGTGTTTCAAATTGGACAATCCTGGGAATGGACTTACCCACTTGCAGTCCAGGGGTTGCGGAATCACCTTAGAAGGCGCAGACTCACTTTAGAGTGAGGGAATCCTCTGATGTGGGGGGAGAATATTCCCAGGACAGGGTGAGTCTGATCAGATAATACCAAGATGTCCACTACTACACTATGTATGGCAATTGCAATTGCTACTTCAATTTGAAAGAGGATCTTAAATGACTTTTCAGGGCAGTAGCTACAGATGTACTAATCTGGATTAACAGTTGCGTGACATTCTTTTGGAGGGATACACAAATCCTTCATTAGTGAGTGTGTAAGTTTCTCCCCTCTTTTGCTCTGGCCAACAATGCAGGCATGAACATTCTTGAACACAGTCATAGAAAAGTCAATTAACTACGAAGTTAAGAAGAAAAAAGGGGGAATTTTATTCAAGCCAAATTGAGGATTATAACCTGGAAAGCAGATTCTCAGAAAACTCTGAGAAACTTTGTACCTGCTAGAAGTTGAAGGTGCAATCATATACATTTTTGATACAAAGGAACTGTGGGGATGTACCTGAGAACTTTGAAAATGACATGATATTTTACATAAAGTTCACCAAGGATACATAGCTTATACAAAGTGAGCAGCAAGTCATGGTGACCCCTTACTGACCCCCTACTGACCCCCTACAGAGCTGGAAAAGAACATTGTTCTTTTAAGAAGTTACATTGCTAGCGTCAGAAGGCAGGGGAGAGAAAAGATCTTTCCAGTTGAGCCTGCACTCCCATCTTTGAGCAGCTCTAGTTAATGTGTCATGAGATACACGCTGCACATTAGGGAGGGAGGAGGAGGTCCAAACAAACACAGAGAGAATTTTGTTTAATTTTTCTTGTCCTGCCTTAAAATAGAAATTTTACGTTTATATATATATACACACACACACACACACACAAACACATCTTTCACAAGTGGGAAAATGTCCAAGGATAAATTCCTAGAGGTGAGATTTCTGGATCAAGGGATGTGTATATTTCCCGCTAATTAAGTTTTGGTTGAGTTATAATTTACTTGCAGTGAAACACACAGATTGTAAGTGGGCAGCTCTGTAAGTTTGGACAAATGAACGCAGCAGTGTAACCCACAGCCCTGTAGAGACATGAAACAGGAAACGTTTGCTCCAGGCTATGATGGATTAACAGGCACTGGATTTACTCAACCACTTTAAACAACTAAAACCTGGGGAGTGGGGAAACACATGAAACAAGAGTTTTCAGACAATGGACAACAGGCAACACAAGACAGTGTTCCCTGAGAGGGAACAGATGAAGGAAGCCCTAGGAGTGAAATTGCTGCATCTCAAGGCAGATGTGTGTTTGACTTTGTAAGAAGCCACCAGTTTTCCAAAGTGATTGTATCACCCCTGAGATTTTGGTTGCTCTGGCCTTCAGCATTTGGGATTGCCAGTCTTCATCTACTTAGTCACCCCAGTAAGCATTAATTAAAAAGCATCTCAGTGCTTTTAATTCACATTCCTTTCCATCACTGATGATGTTGGGCTTGTTCCCACGTGCTCATTGGCCATTTGTATATCTTCTTCTGTGAAGTATCTGTTCAAATCTTTCCCCTGTTTTTCAGTTGGGTTGTTCCCCTTATTGTTGTTGACTTCTAAAATAATTTTATTTGTTTTGTTTTTTGGCGGGGGTCTGTGCTGGGTTTTTGTTGATGTGGGCGGGCTTTTTCTGGTTGCGGGTAGCAGGGGCTACTCTTCATTGCAGTGTGCGGGCTTCTCATTGCAGTGGCGTCTCTTGTTGCATCTCACGGGCTCTAGAGAACATGGCCACAGTATTTGTGGCACACAGGCCTAGTCACTCCATGCCATGTGGGATTGAACTGGTGTTTCCTGGTTCCTGGTTCCTTGTTCATTGCAAGGCAGACTCTTAGTCACTGGACCACCGGGGAAGTCCCTATTATTGACTTTTGAAGAATTTTATGTACTCTTGTCACAAGTCTTTTATGAGATTTATGTTCTGAAAATATATTTTCCCAGCACACGACTTGTCTTTTATTTCTGAATCATGTCTTTTTAAAAAAGCAGAAGTTCTTAATTTTGATGTGGTTCAATTTATCAATTTTTTTCTTTTAATATTTGTGTCTTTTTGTCCTAAGAAATGTTTACATCATAAATCGCAAAGATTTTCTCTTATGTTTTCTTCTAGAAGATTTATCATTTTAGCTCTTAAATTTAGGTCTGTGATTCACCCCAAATTTTGCATATGTATGAGGTAGGAGTTGAAGTTCATTTGTTTCCCCAGATGGATACCCAGGCATTGTAGCACCATTTGTTGACGAGACTCTCTTTCCTATTGGATTGCTTTAGGATGCTTGTTAAAAATTATTTCATCAATACAGATGTATCAAATAAATATAGGTGTGTGTGTGTAGTCTCTTTTATGCCAAAGTGATAAATGTATGTGGTTTTATATCTGGACTCTATTCTGTTCTTTATTTTTGTCTGTCCTTAAAATAATACCATACTGTCTTGATTACCACGGTTTTAAAGTAGGCACGGGTATATTTAATGTTGACTGTGCCTAGATTCTCTCCCAATAAGTGGTTCAAACTCACACTCTTATCAACAATGTATCACTGTTGCCTCTCCCACTCTCATCAGCATAAGCATCATCAATCTTATAAACCACGAGGCCATGTCTTGCTCACTGCTGGCTCCCCATCACCAAGCACTGTGCCTGGCACACAGCTGCCAGCCAGCGCTGGATGAATGACAGGAGTCGTTAGCATTTCTATGAGTGTTGCCAACATTTATTAAGCTGCCTTGGTAGGTAACAAAGATGAGATGATCAAGCTAAACTCCAGACAAATGAAAGCCCAAAAGATTATGTCACCAGAATTAAGGTGGAATAATAACAACAAAAATAATAGCAAAATCTTCCACAGCATTTCTGCACAAGCCTGTGTCTTTGTTGTCATGGCTCAGCTGTCATGCATGCATTCCAAGCAGTCAGAGGACAAGACGGGAAGAAAAGGGACACAGGACAGGCAAGGAAAGTTCCCAGCAGCTTCCACATGATGCTACTGACGATGACCCATTAATTCATGGCCACACATGAATTTCCCAGGCAAGGGAGCCTGGAGAATGTAGTTTGGACTTACCCAATTCTTGACTTCTCAAGTTTGGCTTTCTGACTGTCCAGCCAAAAGAATCCTAATTTATACACTCTAAATCCTGGAGTGGGGCTTTAGCCCTCAAAGTATATCGGGTTACTGACTGAAATAACTGGGGGGATTTTGTTTTAAAGTTTTAAGGTGGTGGAGATTCCTTAAAAAACTGGAAATAGAACTGCCATATGACCCAGCAATCCCACTCCTGGGCATACACACCGAGGAAACCAGATCTGAAAGAGACACGTAGACCCCAATGTTCATTGCAGCACTGTTTATAATAGCCAGGACATGGAAGCAACCTAGATGCCCATCAGCAGATGAATGGATAAGGAAGCTGTGGTACATATACACCATGGAATATTACTCAGCTATTAAAAAGAATACATTTGAGTCAGTTCTAATGAGGTGGACTAAACTGGAGCCTGTCATACAGAGTGAAGTAAGTCAGAAAGAAAAACACCAAAACAGTATATTAACGCATATATATGGAATTTAGAAAGATGGTAATGATAACCCTATATGCAAGACAGAAAAAGAGACACAGATGTTTAGAACAGACTTTTGGATTCTGGGAGAAGGCGAGGGTGGGATGATGATCTGAGAGAACAGCATCGAAACATGTATATTATCAAGTGTGAAACAGATCGCCAGTCCAGGTTGGATGCATGAGACAAGTGCTCAGGGCTGGTGCACTGGGATGACCCAGAGGGATGGGATGGGGAGGGAGGTGGGAGGGGGGATCAGGATGGGAAACACATGTAAACCCATGGCTGATTCATGTCAATGTATGTCAAAAACCACTACAATATTGTAAAGTAATTAGCCTCCAACTAATAAAAATAATTGGGAAAAAAATTAAAATAAATAAATAAATGAAAAAAAAATAAAGTTTTAAGGTGGAAATGGCAAATAGCAGCTTGTTTTAACCATGAAGGGGAAAAGGCCTACAAAGTTTCTTTTGAGGGAGGACACAACCCCAAATGCCATTTCCTAACTGGTGCCAGCAGGTCAAGATGAACCTGCACCAAAAAAAAAAGTACCCCCCCCAAAAAATGTCCAATTACATTAGAATTGTAAAAATAATTTTTTTAAATTGGACCTACCTCATGAAGAATCCAGTGTAACTGGACCCAATGCATTTTTATTTCAGAAAATGTGTGACTGAAAAAATCAAAAGATTACCACTGACCAAAAAAATAACCAAATAACTAACCTGTGTACTTTGTCTAGCAGAATATGTTCAGCAGTGCTGGGAAAGAGTCCTCACCTCCTCTACATGTCATTTTCATACTGTATCTAGCATGCCAAGAGCGTATTTTTCCCCTTGATTTAAACATGTATTGGACATGTGTCATATCAGCACTGCTCTAAAAATTAATCAGATTATCACAGAAAGTAGTCAATAAATAAACCACTTGCCTTGAGCTACACTAAGTTACACGCACACACATGCCAAACACCCAGATTTTCCTATTTGGTGCTCACAGTCATCCCATTACTCCACAAGTGGGAACGATTAGCCCTGGTTTGCAGAGGGCAACACTGAGGCTCAGTGATCTCACAGCTGGTAAGTGCTAGAGCCAAGGTCAAGGTGTGTCCCATGATCTGCTGGGCTCTGAGCTCTGCCTCAGGGACAAATTCTCCTGAGATTCATGGAAAACCACCTACTCCTGAGCATGTTCCACAATAAGCCATGATACAAGAGTGAGGGAGGGGAATACCCTCTCGATGCACAGATGTATTATGTGGCATTATTTTTAAAAACCAAGAACTGTATGTAATCTAAATGTTTAAGTGTGCAGCTAACCGGTAGCTAATAAGGCTATTTATCCATAGAACTGATGAAGTAACCATCCTAACTGCTCTTCAGGTACTTTAATTCTGTTCTAATGTTGAAGGGGGAAAAATTAGGATCCAAACACACAGCCATATTAAAATACTTTCAGGAAGAGGCCAGTAAGGAATGTTAGGGGAATTCTCTGCCAGTCCAGGTGCTGATGGCCCAGGTTTGATCCTGGTCCCAGAACTAGGAACCCAAAAGCCATGCAGCACAGCTAAAAAAAAAAAGAATGTCAGGCTTGATTAATTCTGGTTAGAGGATTATAGGAGATTGTAAAAATTTCTTCCTTGATTTTATTTTCTAGTTTTTCCACACGAATATCTTTACTTTGATAATCAGAATATTTTTTTTAGACTTATTTAATGTATACTTCTGTGCTCTGACCTAAGCATCACTAGGATTCTGGATGTTTTTACAGTTTTGAAATTGAATATCTTCAAAAGGACTTCAAGGTTAAGCACTCAGAGCAAAGACAGACAAAACTGGGGAGGAGACAAAAGAATTCATGACAGTCAACCCTTCATATTTATGAACTGAACCAACCTCAGATAAAAATAAATTTTTTCCAGAAAATTGTAAAAAACAAAAGTTGAATTTGTCACACACCGGCAACTATTTACATTGTATTTACACTATTCACATAGCATTTACATTGTAATAAGTATTATGAGTAATGTAGAAATGCTTTAGAGTATACGGGAGGATACATGTAAGTTATATGCAAATATTGTACCATTTTATACAAGAGACTTGAGCATCCCCAGATTTTTGGTATCCTAGGGGATTCTGCAACTAATCCCCCCATGGATACCAAGGGATGACTCTATATCTTCTAATCTTTTTAGTGATCGATTTTTTTTTTTTTAGTGATCGATTTTTAAAAATTGTAGTTAATTTACAATATTAGTGGTGTATAGCATAGAGGTTCAGTATTTTTATAGATTATACTCCACTAAAAATTATTACAAAACAATGGCTATAGTTCTCTCTGCAGTACAGCATATCCTCGTTGCTTATCTGTTTTATATGTAGTAGTTTGTATCTCTTAATCCCATACTCTTATCAAGTCCTTTCCCCCACCCTCTCCCCACTGGTAACCAGTAGTTTGTTTTCTGTGTTTCCATTCTGCTATACCCATTCACACATTTATATGCATATAAACCATATCACCAGGAGAAATATCAATAACCTCAGATATGCAGATGACACCACCCTTATGGCAGAAAGTGAAGAGGAACTAAAAAGCCTCTTGATGAAAGTGAAAGAGGAGAGTAAAAAAGTTGGCTTATAGCTCAGCATTCAGAAAACTAAGATCATGGCATCAGGTCCCATCAATTCATGGCAAATAGATGGTGAAACAGTGGAAACAGTGTCAGACTTTATTTTTTTGGGCTCCAAAATCACTGCAGATGGTGATTGCAACCATGAAATTAAAAGACGCTTACTCCTTGGAAGGAAAGTTATGACCTACTTATTCCTTGGAAGGAAAGTTATGACTAACCTAGATAGCATATTAAAAAGCAGAGACATTACTTTGTCCACAAAGGTCCGTCTAGTCAAGGCTATGGTTTTTCCAATGGTCACGTATGGATGTGAGAGTTGTACTGTGAAGAAAGCTGAGCGCCGAAGAATTGATGCTTTTGAACTGTGGTGTTGGAGAAGATTCTTGAGAGTCCCTTGGACTGCAAGGAGATCCAACCAGTCCATCCTAAAGGAGATCAGTCCTGGGTGTTCATTGAAGGACTGATGCTGAAACTGAAACTCCAGGACTTTGGCCACCTCATGCAAAGAGTTGACTCATTGGAAAAGACCCTGATGCTGGAAGGGATTGGGGGCAGGAGGAGAAGGGGATGACAGAGGATGAGATGGTTGGATGGCATCACCGACTCAATGGACATGAGTTTGAGTAAACTCCGGGAGTTGGTGACCGACAGGGAGGCCTGGCGTGCTGCAATTCATGGGGTCGCAAAGAGTTGGACACGACTGAGCGACTGAACTGAACTAAGCCATATCTTCTTAAGCCAATTATCTTATCATGGGCACTTGGGCTGTTCCCACATCTTGGCTATTGTAAACAGTGCTGCAATGAACATTGGGGTGCATGGATCTTTTTGAATTAGCATTTTCATTTTTTTCCAAATATTATACCTAGGAGTGGGACTGTTGGATCACATGGAAGTTCTATTTTTAGTTTAGTTTTTTTTTTTGGCCACGCCAGACATCTTGCAGGATCTTAGTTCCCCAGCCAGGGATTGAAAGCACTGAGATCTAACCACTAGATCACCAGGGAGTTTCTATTTTTAGCTTTTTGAGGAAACTCCATACTGTTTTCCATAGTGACTGCACCCATTTCCATTCCCACCAACACTGTGCAAGTGTTCTCTTTTCTCCATACCCTCTCTAGCATTTGTTACTTGTAGACTTTTTGATAATAGCCATTCTGACCAGTGTGAGATTTTTTTTTCTTGCTTTTAGCAACATAGAGAGCATCTTCTCATGTACCTGTTGGCCATCTGTATATATTCTTTGGAAAAATGTCTATTCAGGTCTTTTGCTTATTTTTGATTTTTTTAATATTTAATTGTATGAGCTGTTTATAGATTTTGGATATTAGCCCCATGTTGGTCAAGTGATTTGCAAATATCTTCTCCCATTCAGTAGGTTGTCTTTTCATTTTGTCAAAGTTTTCCTTTGTTGTGCAAAATCTTTGAAGTTTAATTAAGGCCTATTTCTTTTCCTTTGGGAGACAGATCCAAAAAAATATTGCTATAATTTACATCAAAGAATGTACTGCCTGTGTTCTCTTCTAGGAGTTTTATGGTTTGGGGTTTTACATTTAGGTTTTTAATCCATTTTGAGTTTATTTTTATATATGGTGTGAAGGAGGAAATGTTCTAATCTTGCTGTTTTACATTTTCCCCTGCATCACTTATTGAAGTGACTGTCTTTTCTCCACTGTACATTCTTGCCCTTTTGTCATAGATTAATTGACCACAGGTATGTGGGCGTCTTTTTTTTTTTTTTTTTCCAGTAGGAGAATGAACTCTCAATAGGAAACTCTAGCTGACTTGTTCCTCTTAAGGAAGAGAACTGGATGGGTACCTAGCAGTAAGTTTCAACTTCCTTTTTCTTGAGGAGTCTCCTGGTTCAGTGGCAGGATGAAGGCTAAAAGCAAGACCTCAGAAGGCATTGTGGAAAGAGTAGAGGTGGTAGAGGCACCCCAACTTGGTAGAGGACAGCACCAGCCTCTCCTATGCATCACCCATATGCTTCTATTAAGCCCAGCACCACCAGGTAGATGGGATTTAAGCAATGAACCATCTGGTGGCCATTCCATCCATAGGTTTTTTGAGGACAGTGACCATCTTTAAAAGAAAATAAAAGAGAAAAAATACAAAAAGGAAAAAAAAATAGAAAAGAAAAAAAATTTTTTTAATAAAAAAAAGTAAAAATATATCTAGGAATTTCTCTGGAGCTATTGTGGTCAGTGTGGGTTCAGTTCAGTTTCAGATAGCTCCTCGTTCCAGCTTACACTTCTCAATATCTTTGGGCTCCTTCCGGTGTAGTCGGTGTTACCTACAGGGATTTTAATCTGTTGCACCAGTCCCTTCTGAAGCGGTTCCCTTTGTTTATTTGGCTTTTGTTTGCTGGTCTCTTCAGTGTCTAATTTCCGCCCTGACACAGGCGGGCGGAGGTGGTCTCGTGTTTAGGTTGCTTGTTCAGTCACGCTGCGGAGAGGGAGGGGCTCTGCAGACAAATGTCACTGGTGTGTGTGTGGAGGACTCACAGTGTTCCGGCCACACTGGGTTTGCACCCGCTCACGCCGTGTGCTTTCCCCGTCTACACTGCTCAGGCTCCAGGCTGCTCTATATGGAGCGGGCCCTGCGTTGTGTGCGGTTCCAGTTTTCGGGTTCTCCACAAAAGCGCGGACTCAGTTGGGCCTGCGTTTTGTGCCTTCCCCGCCCGAGCAGCTCAGGCATCCAGGAGCTTGACGGGCGCATTCTCCCCGGGTGCGGTGCTGCCTTCTCCCCTCCGCGGGCCCAGCCTCAGTTGCCGCGCTCGCCGGTCGGGTGCGCCTTGTGTGTGTTCTCCGGAGCTGGTCTTTAGCCGTGACCCTCCCGGCGGATGTCAACCATCCAGAATCTCAGGAAGTCTTTGGTTAGAAACTGGGAGCCTGTTTGCAGTTCGCTAGGGGGTGCTGTCTCTGGGGCCGAGTTTGCCCCTTTCCCCTCCGCCCTGCCTCCTGCCTCCAGCGGGGGATGGGCCGGTTCGCAGCTGGCTAGCTCTTCTCCGGGATCGCTCAGTTCTTCCTTTGTTCTGCGAACGGGTCTGCAGTGTGTTCGGGCTGGTTAATTTTCTCTCTCTTGCTATCCCACAGTTTAAATTGCTATCTCAGGTTAGCGCCCTCCGATTGCCCTCAGGGCATTCAGGCCTGGATCCTTACCCTAAGCAATGCCGCCCGCTCCTCTCCGTTCCGTCCCCACTTGCTGGTGGCGGATGCGGGCGTCTGGGGTACTTTTCTGCTGGGAGTTGCTTTTAGGCATGTAATCTGTGTTTTTTTAAATTTTTCCTCCCAGTTAGGTTGCCCTCCGAGATTCGAAAACTTCCCCCAGACCCGCCAGTGAGAGGGTTTCCTGGTGTTTGGAAACTTCCTCTATTACGACTCCCTTCCCGGGACGGATTTCCGTCCCTAGCTCTTTTGTCTCTCTTTTTATCTTTTATATTTTGTCCTACCTCCTTTCGAAGACGATGGCTGCTTTTCTGGGTGCCTGATGTCTTCTGCTAGTGGTCAGAAGTTGTTTTGTGAAGTTTGCTCAGCGTTCAAATGTTCTTTCGATGAATTTGTAGGGGAGAAAGTGGTCTCCCCGTCCTATTCCTTCGCCATCTTCTCAAACACCTATCATCTAGCAGCCATCAGACTCTAAGACAGTGACCATCTTATTAGCTTCTGATTCCCCATTTCCTAGCAGTCTCTGGGCTTATGCCAGGTCCTTACCAAACATTGAAAAGCTTTCTAGATGTGGTTAGAGCAACCACTATACCAAAAATAATCTAGAGCAGGGGTCCCTGGCCCCCCAACCTGTTAGGAATTTGGTCACACAGCAGGTGAGTGGTGGGCAAGGGATGGAAGTTTCATCTGCCACTCCCCACAGCTTGCATTATCACCTGAACCATCCATCCCCACCACCTCTTGCATTACCGCTTGAACTTTCCCTCCCCTACCACATATCCGTGGAAAAAGTGTCTTTCACAAAACCAGTCCCTAGTGACAAGGGAACTACTGATCTAGAATAACTATCTTCCAATCTTTGTCTATTTAATAAACTCTTTGCATAATACACTACACAAAGTTTGCTCACCAGACGAGATGTACACTTCCCGGGGTATGTGCACAGTGTGCGTATGCAGAGCATCTCAGTCCCCTGGGTTATCAGCCAGTAATGACTTTCAACCTGCCTTGAACACACCTCCCCCAGCTTCCCTCTAAAGAGCCACCTGCGGTAAAAGAGGTTTGTGGGTGCAGCATCACCTCCATCCCTCATTCCTATGGAGAGCAGCTTCTCCTCCAAAGGCCCTGATGGGGCTGGCAATTCTAGGCCCTTCTCTACTTCTGCCCGTACACAGGGCCAGCCAAAACACTCTATTCTCAAAGGCCACAGCTACCGTTCAGGGAAGAGAATGTGGACCAAGGCAGAGCCCTTCTATTAGATTTTTCAGTATAGCCGGACAGGCAGGCAGGTTTTGCACTTAACAGTGTACATCAAAACTAAAGTCAGCATCCCTCCAGGATTTCAATAAATTCCTTTTACATGACATAATAAATTCTCTTCTACTTAAGCTACTTTCAGTAGGTTTCCAAGCCTTCCACTCAAAAGAATCTTACTTTTTAAAACATATATATATTTCCAGACTTCCTTTAAAAAAGAAGTTTCAGTTTTAAGTGAAAAATAAAAGTTTTGAATTCCAGAACCACATATTAAAATTGACGTGGGCCTGGGAAAGCCTGGGGCAATGAATGAAACCCCTTGTCTGGGCAGCTGCTCCTTCCCCCTGGCCTCAGGGTTGCTTCTCCAGCTCCCCTCCCTGCCTGGGCTCCCCTGCTCCCTGCGAAGAAGCTGCTAGTTCATTTCACTCCCATGAGAAAATCAAAGGTCTGTTTCCATCTGAACAGCATTCTATTTTAAAAGAATATATATGCAATAGAAAGCAGCCCAGGGTCCTTAGGGTTGACACCTAAGAAGAAACGGAAACTGAAAAGCTGTGACTTAGGAACAGAAGAATGAAGGGGTACAATTATTGATGTCCATTTGATATTTAAAATACAAAGAAAGTTAAACACAGTCACCATTTTGGACATATATTTTATTGTTTAGAAATTTCCACCAGAGCTATCATGAAGTACCTTTGTCAGGAGACGCCTATGAGAATCCAGACTGGAAAACGGACATGTAGGCCTGTCAGCTCTTCCTGCAAATTCAAACATGGGAACAACCAGTCTGGCCACAAGGTGCAAGGTGATGGACCACCACAGTATAGCCCAGCATCCCCCCAACTCCCGTGCAGACCTAGACGAACAGCAGAAAACTTTACAGGTATAGATTTAAAGTGCAACCTCAAATGACAAACAACTTGCTCTGGTGGTGCCCAAACAAGACACCACAATCTTCAGAAAATCAAATCTATCATGATCAGAGTTTCTACCTGAATCAAATTAACCTCCTAAACCAGCTAGCTGACCTTATTAAGTATTTACTTATTTTTAAATGCAAACCAAATGTATATGGCATCTGTTTTAAAAAATCATGTAAACGTTGCAAAGTTTTTAGGGGTTACTTATAATCTGAAGAGATTCATTTAAAAAAACTACTGGACTTGTTAAAACTACAAATACTAACCCCAACTCCCCCCATGAAAAAAGCAGTTGTTACAAAAATATAGAAAATATACTAGCTTCTACTATTTAACCTTTCCACCAGAAATCTCACAACTCTGGGACACATCCTGGCTTATATACCATCAGCAAGCACAAGTGCAATTTTCTCGAAGTTTTAAGGAAGAAAAAGTTCTAAAACATTCCCTTTGTTATTTGAGATTGTGGCTACTTTCTTCATAGGGACTGTGATGCTAGTGGACGGGGCAGTCTGAAGTTTCCTATTGCATCCCATGCATGGACCTGGCGTGAGGATTACAGGACGAGGCTGCTTTCAAAGTTCATTCATTTAGCCTCTTCAGATTTCTCTCTTCAGTCCCTTCAATTCCACTTTAGGACTTGCTGGATCCCCTGACTCCTGAGCTGGCCTTGGCTTCTCAGGGAAACCCACCAAGGATGGCCCAGAGAAGGATAAGAGGCCATAAGCCTGCTGCGGCCTGTAGTGCCTACTTCCGGCCTGTAGTGCCTACTTCCGGGGAGTGTGGGTCAGGTGCCCCACCAAGGTTTGCTCATGGCAGGGAAGCTGCAGGCTTGGGGGATGATCCCCCACCCCTACCCCAAAAGACGACTGACGCTATGGGACAGTCTACAGAGCCTGGGAGGGGAGCCAGCAGCAGACATGGAGGCAAAACACTTTACTCATAGAACACTTTGATAAACTTTGAATCGGATCACATGTACAGAGCAGCCAAGCTACCAGGCACTTGGACCAATTAAGAGCTAGGATATGGACCAAATTCCGCGTGGTCCAAACAACAAACACTGCAGGAGGGGCATGTGGTCTTCATGTCCCTAAGGATACCCTCCTTCACTAGGACATTTTCAGTTACCTTGTTCTACTATTGCCTAAAAGCTCCCTGATGCCCTTGGGTGAGGCTGGCTGTTGGGTAACAGTGGGATAGATCCACACACCATCAGGCAGAATCCCCCACAACTGAGATATTGCTGGGCTGATGAACCCTGTGCCCCTGGAGCTCACGGAGACCTCAAGATGAGTGTCCCAGGCTAAGAAAGCTCAAGAGAACCCTTCACCTGAAGCCCTCCTGGGGGCAGAGTCCTCACTACCTGCTGTGTGCTCCCAGATGGAGGCCTGGTTCAACTTGGAGCCTGGCTCACACCCACCCCTCCCCTGCAGGACCTTCTGGCCTTGACCACAGTCCCCACACCCACCACCACCTCGCCTGGCATCCTTGTGCTGCTAGCCTCACCATCCTAGTCTGAGAGCAGGATGCCTGCCTCCAGGTCAGAAGGATGGGCCCTCTCTGGGCCTCCAGTGGACTCCAGGCTCTCCTGTTTGAAGGAATAGATTTTCACACCGCTAAGGGTTTTATTTCACAGATTATGGCGGTGAGTTTGGGATTTCCAGTCCTCATCGCGGTTAAGTTATCAATTTCCTGATGCCTTGTTTCTGCAAACCTGAAGCAGCTCACCCAACACACCCAGGCTGTTTTAAACCCCAAATGAATTTTCCACAAGCAACAACAACAGATTTGGAGAACACTACCACATATACGCTGAGCAAGTCCCCTCTACTTTGGCTGCATCAAAAAAACAGGGCTTCTGAGGCATCCCCAATTCACATTTGCTCAGAAGAGAGGTGCTCCCAACATCAAGGCACAAAGAAAGAAGTCTCCTGGGGCAAAATGACGATGAAAGCGACCAGTGACCTTCGTAAGGCCTGAGGCGGAGTCGCTGGGGGAGGTGAGTCTGGGCTGGGCTGGACGGGCATATCAGGAAGCAGGCCGAGGGCCCGGTCTCCCTCTGGGGCCCGAGGAGTCCTCATGCGTACTTCTCCAGGAACTTTATGTGAAAGTCCTTCACCTTCTGTAGAACCGTCTTTAGTTTCTCCACTGGAGGAAGAATGGTCATTCTGTCAGGAAGGAGAACAGCACAGTTGGACACAAATTGCTTTGGAGAAGGGGAGAGGGGTGAATCTGGCAGGTCACTCCTCTATCTGCAGCTGTGGAAGCCACACTGTGCAGGCAAGCTTCCTGAGGAGGGACAGGCCCTGGACAGCACCTGTTGAACCACGTTCCCTCATCATTCACATATTTTTTTAGCCAACTCATACATGTGAACAAATGCAGTAAGCTGGTGGCGGCATCTCAGCTTACTTAACCCATCCACCAATAATCACAGAAGGCCCACCCAACACTCTGACGGGTGCACAGAACTTTTCTCTGGAGCCGCCCTTACTCCTGCTAGACAAGCCTTTTCCATCTCTGCTATCAGTCTTATAGGGAGAACTTCCAGCCACAACTTCCCTCCATAGGAATTTCCATGTTGCCATGGTAACTAACTCCTCTCTCCAATCCTGGCAACCTGCTTTCCATCCCTAAGGGCAGCTCTCTGTGAGCCACAAATTGCCAAGAAGCCCAACTAGGGTGGAAAGGCTATCCATGCACATTCGTCCACTGAGGGGCACTGCCCATGACCTTCACTGACTCAAAACTTGGCCCCAGGTGCTAAGCCCAAGACATTTCTTTTTTTTTGACATCTGCTGCAGGAAACATTGGAGAGGCTTTTCAGAACAGAACTGGCCTTGGTGGGAAGCCCTGGCTGAGCTGTTCAGCTGGCCTGGTAGAGTCCCATGCCTGTGAAAGGTGGCACAGCAATTCCACTGTATTTCAGAGGCAACATCTCAGCAGGTTTTTGGCTCAGTGGACAAGCGGCTGAGCTCCTGGATGCAGATTGATACATCATGGAGTTGAAAAGGGACAAGGGAAGAAACGAAAACACAGCACTGGGAACACTGCAAACAGCATGTGATAGATGGAGGCAGTGGAGGGGGAGCCAGGGGTCAAGGAGACGACCTCGGAGTCCACCCACAGTCTTTCTTAGGCCCTGTGCAGGGTCTCAGCCATCTCTGCGGCAGGACAGAATGGGCGTGGGATGAGGGCACAGGGGCTTCACACATCTCAGTCTCTGAAGTTGCCTTGCTGTTAAGAAGCCGGTTCCCCAAGACAAACCAGGACCCGCCCCCTGGTGCAGAGGAAGTGGTACCTGAAGTGGTAGGTGCCTTCCCTCTGCCCGAAGCCGCTGCCAGGTACGACACAGATGCCCGTCTCCTCCAGGAGCTTCATGCAGTAGAACATGTCAGGGGCCATCTTGTGGGCCTGCGGACATGGGGCAGAACTTAGGAGCCATTCCTGATTTCACACTGCACAGACACACCACTACGATCTCAAAGCCCAATATGCTTGCCACGGCGGGTTCTTTCCCGTGGCCGGGCCCCTGCGCCCTCTCTTCCTGCGAGAAACAAGGCAAGACACTGGGTGCGCAGGCAGCTGGGGCCGGGAGCAAAGAACCCAAAGGCCGCTTTGGGACGGCTGTGGGGCTTCTGCTGCCCCCTAGGGAGCGCCAGCCCGAGTCCTATGTGCCCTGCCCCCACACAGTAGCTCCCCAAGCATTGGCCTTGGCCTCCTATACACCAGGCCAGGGCCCTGAGGTCTGTGCCCAGGGGAGCCTTAAGGAACAAGCCTCTCAGGGGCCCTGCTGATGGTGCTTCTCACACTTCGGTTTGCACAACCAGGCCACCCCTTAAATAGATTCTCAGAATCAGGGATTCTGATTCAACAGGCTGAGGGACAGGGCCAGATTTTCAATGTCTAACAAGGTAGGTTAGGGGGTGTGAGGACACTTTCAGAGATATGGCTCTGGCCCTTGATCTTCAAACCACGGTCAGTGGAACCACCTGAGAACTTACTGGAAATGCAGAACCCTGGGCCCCTCCACAGACTTCCTGAACCAGAACTGACATTTTTAAAAGGGTCTCAGGTGATCCATGTTCACATTCAAGTTTGAGAAGCTCTACTGTAGGGTATGGTGGCCAGGTGGAGGAAAGACAGCTCTTGATGCTTCTCCAGTGTCTGTTCAGTTTTAAATGCATCATCTCACACCTGGGTCTGACCTCATGCCCACCCCATCACCACAGCTGCTGCAGGGCTGGTCTCCAGGAGCCTGTCATCTTTACACATTAAGTACCATCTGACCAATGGATACACCAAGTTCAGAGCCTCAAGGGCCAGCACTTGTGCTCCTCGAGGCAAGAAAGAGTTCCAAGTGAACTTGCTGAGAGAGCCAGCCCAACCCGGCACCTCTGACCTGAGCTGCCTCCATGGCTTTTGCAGGGATGAAGATTCGAGGAAAGGCGTACATGGCCCCCATCAAGGGGTTGCAGTGAATTCCTGGGACTTGGTTAAACATGTCTTCTGTCAGTTTAGCTTTTTTGGCCAAATTACCCAAGACGGACTCTTTCTCCTGAGGAGACAGAGAAAGCAGAGGAGTCAGCATCTCCAGACACTGAAAACCATCCCTTCAAACTAGGGCATCCAGGCAGACTGGTGAAAGGCAAGCTGTTGTGTGCTTCAGCAGCAAACCAGGGAGGCGGGCAAGACACGTGTCCCTCTGCAGAATGTCCTCCACAGACACTCAGCCCAGGAGGTTGCCACGGGCCCTGGGCAGGGGCACATGAGTCACAGGTAGGTCCCAGGTAGCTTGTGTCATGGGTTCTATTCTCATACCAAGATGTCATTCCTGAAAACAAGAAAAACCAGTCCCTCCCGATCAGCCTGAACGGACTTGGCCCTGGACAGAACATTCTAAAACATGCTTCTAGAAGACAGCCCCACCATTTGATTCTGGGGAGCTACCCTTTCCCCAATCCACGTGATGTGTTGGGGCACACAATCCAGGCAAAGCACATCAGTGACAGGCTGAGAGCCTGACACGTGTCCAAAGCTGGAGCAGGCAGCCCAACACTTGTGCAAGCGCTGCTGGACTGGGAGGTGAAGCGGTGTGCCCTGTGGACGAATGAATCAGCAGAACACAGCATGTACGCACAGGGGAACGTTACCCTGCCTTCAAAAGGCGCACATCTGACACACGCCATGACAGGGACAAACCTTGAAGACATAGTGCCAACTGAAATAAACCAGCCACAAGACAAATGCTATATATGAGGTACCTAGAGTGGTCATACTCACAGAGACAGAAAGTAGATTAGAGGTTACCAGGGGCTGGGGAAGGGGGAAATGAGGAGTTATTGTTTAATGGGTACAGTTTCAGTTTGGGAAAAGGTTCTGGAGATGGATGCAGGTAATGGCTGCACAACGTGAATGTACTTTATTCACTAAACTGTTCAGTCAAAAAAGATCAAAGTGGCAAATTTTATGTTCCGTGTAATTTACCACAATTTAAAAAGACAGATTGTGAATCTAAAACAGCTGGGAGCTGACTTCTTCAATAAGTTCCATTTTTGTTTAAACTTATTAGAGTTGGGTTTTTGTCACCTGCAGTTGAAAGGGTCTGTCTGCATCACTTCAAGCTGCAAGGACATCTGGTTCAGCCACAGGCAGGTCTGTGGTCTAGAATCAATGGCACGCTCATCCATTTCCCCCTTTTACGTTAGTAACAGAATCATCAGCCCGCTGTCTGCCCCCCATGTTCTCAGGACACAAAACCATTCCCTCTGAGCACCTGCCCATCCGCGGTGCTCACAGGTGAGGAAGAGGAAGAGGTGCCCACACCTACACTGTGCACAGTCCTCCCACTTCAAATACAGCCCCGCTACATCCGGAGACTTAACCTTACTGGGGTGGGTCAGGCACCATGTGGAACTACAAGTGTGCCCTGGAGGTCATCTGGAGAGAGGCTGGCCATGGAGACCATACATGGTGAACGCTGGCCACAGCAGTGATGCAGAGAGGCCACGGGACGCAGCTGACTCACCCTGCTGAACTGCTCGAAGGATTCCTCTCCTGGCACCGGGGGGTTCACAACGATGTCCATGGCAGCCTGCCCAGACACTGGTGGGCACAGACGCACCGAGAGCAGCTTCACCAGCTGGCCCTTGATTTCAGGGTGCAGGTTGATCACCTCCATGTAGCCTCCTCTGTAGCCACACCTAAATTGTTGAAGCAGGAGAGAGGACCCACCAGTCACAGAGAGACCTCTATTAAGTGCACCCAGCCGGCCAGAATCTCCTGTAACCAGCCCCATGTCCAACCCTGAGCTGCCAGGTATGGCCAAGTTCTTGCCAGTGGAAAGTGAATAGAAGTGATATGTGCAAATCCCACATCACTTCCTTAAAAGCATGCTCTCTCCTTCCTCTCTCCCACTTCCTAAGAAAGGCAGACACCAGAGCAGGCAGCCTCAGTGCTAGAGATGATGCCGCATGTTGAGAAGACAGAGCCAGCCCAGCAGCCTATCTTTGAATGAGCTCGTGGGGCAGAACCAGTCCTGGACTCCCCCTGCCTCTGAACTGTTATCACAGAGATACACTTCCACCTTGTTTGAGCCACTGTAGTTTTTTTTTTTTTCCCTGTCATTTTCTTGTTTTTGCCACTCTATTTTTTAATAGAACAATAATTGCTTTACAGAATTTTGTTGTTTTCTGTCAAACATAGGTACACCCATGACCCCTCCCACCTGAACCTCCCTCCCATATCCCTCCACATCCCACCCTTCTAGATTGTCACAGAGCCCCTGTTTGAGTCAGACAGCAGTTTCCCGTTGGCTATCTATTTTACATATGGTAATGTAAGTTTCCATGTTACTCTCTCCATATGCTCACCCTCTCTTCTCCCCTCCCACCGTGTCCATAGGACAGTTCTCCGTGTCTGTTTCTCCACAGCCACCCTGAAAATAAATTCATCAGTACCGTCTTTCTGGATTCCATATATATGCGTCAGTATGCGATATTCACATTTCTCTTTCTGACTTACTTTGCTCTGTATGATAGGCTCTAGGTTTGCTCACCTCATTAGAACTGACTCAAATGCATTCCTTTTTATGGCTGACTACTTTTATAGGTATGTACCACAGCTTCTTTATCCATTCATCAGTTGATGGACATCTAGGCTGCCTCCATGTTCTAGCTATTGTAAACAGTGCTGCAATGAACACTGGGGTACATGTGTCTTTTTCCATTTTGGTTTCCTCAGGGGATATGCCTAGGAGTGGGATTGCTGGGTCATATGGTGGTTTTATTCCTAGTTTTTTGTAGTGAGCCATTATACTTTGGGTCTGTAAGTCTTCTACGGTGAGCCACTATACTTTGGGGCCTTTTGGTTATAGCAGCTTAGCCTGGCCCCTAACTAGTATTATACCAGCTCTGCTCCAAAGGGTCATGTGATTAAGGCCAGGCACCCCTTGCATAGGTTCAAGAAGTGGGCATGTGAGCAGCAATCTGAGGATTTTGCTGCAACTTTCTGATGCCTGAAAACAAAGCCAATCCAAAGGAAAGCAGAGCAGGGAATTCCCTGGCAGTTCAGTGGTTAGGACTCTGTGCTTTGACTGCCAAGGGCCCTCGTTCAATTCCTGGTCAGGGAACAAGATCCCATAAGCTGCATGGTATGGTCAAAAAAAAAGGATAAAGAAAGAAAGAAGAGAAAAAAAGGGGAGGGGGGTAGGAAAGCAGAGCTGGGAAAGAAAACAGGACAAAGCCAGGAGTAGAGAAAGAGACCCACTGACATTTTTAAGCCCCTGATTCAACTTTACTCCTTGACTTTTCACTGATATGGATTTTTAAAAAATTTATTTATTTTTAATTGAAGGATAATTGCTTTATAGTATTGTGTTGGTTTCTACCAAACATCAGCGTGAATCAGCCATAGGTCTACCCATGTCCCCTTTCACGTGAACATCTCTCCTTCCTCCACCCCTATCCCACCCCTCTAGGTTGTCAGCAAGCCCCGGCTCGAGTTCCTTGAGTTACAAAGCAAATGCCCATTGCCTGACTACTTACACATGGTAATGTATGTTTCCACGTTACTGTCTCCATACATCCCACCTCTCCTTTCTCCCCCCAACCCTGAGCTGTGTCCATAAATCTGTTCTCAATGTCTGTGTCTCCATTGCTGCTCTGCAAAAAGGTTCATCAGTACCATCTTTCTAGATTTCATATACATGTGTTAGTATACAGTATCTCTTTTTCTCTTTCTGACTGACTTCACTTTATATGTGTTTTTTTTAAACCCTCTTTCATGTTGAGTTTCTGTTACTTATTGCCAAAAGGATCCTGACTGATACAGAGTCAAATCTCATGAAAATAAGCTGAAATCATTAAAAAAAACAAAACCAAAAACAACCTTTCAGAACCAAATCCGCTCCATCAGCCACACTTTCTGTAGCTATGCTTCCTTCTCTGGACTGTGACTGATAACATTCAGACTAATGACCACAGAAATAATGGCATCAGCTCCTATCTTCCTCTGTATATGCACCACACCCACCCAACCTCAGACCACCTGATATGATGAGAACTCAATAAAACACTTTTGGGATCAGGCTGTAGACTGAACCGGCAAAGACAGATCCCCATCTGATCCATCAACTGGCCTTTCTAAGGCAGGAAAATAAATTCTGTCCTCTTGGAAAGGTTTTCCATAACAAAAGTTGAAAGAAGAATCTTTCTGCTTTACTCTCTGCTGATGAGCAGAAAATCAAATTGGGTAAATCAGTCTAATCCTAAGTAATCAAGATCTATGGGCAACAGGATACCAACTCAGGTTACCAATATCCAGGGCAATTAATAACACAGAGGGAGAGTCGGGTAGGTATGTAATAAACACACTTGAGTTTGAACAATGAGTTACTAGAGAACATGTTTGTTTAAGAAAAGCAGTATACAACACACAGAAGTTTAGCAAGGAGGCACCACAGCCACCAGGGTAAACCAGAAAGAACAGCATAAATCAACTCCTGCCCGCAACAAAACAGCCAAGAACAGCTGGGCAACCATCCCAAGGGGACAGCTCCCCTGCGTGTGTGAGTGTGCTAAGTCACTTCAATCGGTGTCTGACTCTTTGCAACCCTATGGACGGTAGCCCAGCAGGCTCGCTCCTCCATCCATGGGATTCTGCGGGCAAGAATACTGGAGTGGGTTGCCATTTCCTCCTCCTGGGGATCCTCCTGACCCAAGGATTGAACCTGTGTCTCTTACGTCTCCTGCATTGGCAGGCGGGTTCTTTATCACTAGTGCCACCTGGGAAGCTCGCTTGACCTGGTCAATATATTTTTTGAAGCTTCATAGTTACACTGGCCTCCAGACCCTCTCCCCTACCCTGACACCTGGCACATAGTAGAACTCCCACAATGCTGGGGAATGAATGTCCTTGGCTATAAATGCAGGGGCCTATCCATCTCAGTCTAGTCTGCAGGTTCCTCCTCTCCTCCCCTGACTTTTAAGCAGTGACAGCCAGGCCCAGTCCCTGGACCTTTTCTCTATCTACACTCCTCTCAATGAGATGTCTAGGCTCGGAGATCTAACTAACAACTCAAATACTGACATCCTGCAAACTTGAATCTCCAGCTGGATATCAACCCTGAGCTACAGACTCACATATCCATCTCCATCTGGACATCCAACAGGCATCTGCAAATTTTACACATCTAAAACCAACGTCCAAATCCCCCCCAAACCTGCTTCACCCACAGACATCCTCATCTATTGAGGGCAACTCTATGCTTCCTGTTGTGTGAACAAAAAACTTGGGAGTCATCCTTGACTTCTCTCTCTCACACCCTCCTTTTCATCAAGCAATACCCGTCAACTTCACCTTCAAATATACCCAGGATCCAACATCTTCTCCCCATCTTTACCCTGGCCCCTAGTATCTCCCCTGGACTGTAACAGCCTCCTGACTTGAGTGCTTGCTTCCTTTCCTGCCCCCATCACGCGGCAACCAGGAGAAGTCATACCTCTGTGCAAACCCTCTAAGGGCTCCCATCTCATTCTGAGTAAAAGATAACCTAAGTAGCCCAGGTGATCTGGCCTCCTGTGACTTTTTGGTCTCAATTGCTGCCACTTTCCCTCTCACTCTTTTCTAGTTTCCTCGCTGCTCCTCGAACACCTGCTCCTTCCACCTCAGGGCCTTTGCAGAAGCTGTTTCCTTAGATGTCTGCATAGCTCCCCCCCTCCCCTCCCTGGGTCCAACTCTTTAGTGACCAGACGCTGCCTCTCTGCATTCCTACCTCTTCTCTGATTATTTCTGTCCACTTGACACATCATGTTCATTTGTCTATTGCCTCTGACCTCACTACAGCATGACTCTGTGAGGGCAGAATGGCTGTGGTTTGCTCACTGCTGTAACCTCACTGCTGAGCTTCTGAACTCACAGCAGGTGCTCAATAAATATTGGCTGAATGAATGAATACAGGGTTGAAGCTGACGCTCTGGCCCCATAGGTCACGGGGTGCTCAGGCAGGGTGCATACAGAACTCCTGCATACAGAGCTTGGCCACTGGCCTGACAGCACTTGTCCACTCCACCTGCCACCCCTGGCCCTCAGATTTCAGTCAAGTGTCAGAGCAATAGCGACAGGCTGGCAGAAAACACTAGGGTTGGAAGCTGCTGTAGGTCCTGTATTCATTTGCATCACAGCCTTATTTTACATGAGCCCTTGCACAGGGGATGCCCTCACACCAGTGCACTCCCCTCGGGGAGACATGGCCTATCTCCTCCTGCTTCTTAGATCAGCAGAGGCTGTAGACGAGAGTAGCCACCTCTCGTCAGGGTGGAGAAGCAGTGGGACCAGGCAGGCCCAGGAGCAGCGGGAGGGAGGCGGGGGCCCACATACTCGCCCATGTAGCCCTTGGAGGTGGAATGGAAGGAAGCGAGCTCCACGTTGCTGGAATACTCAGGCCCCATCTCATAAAGCACCTTCTTAAAGGAGTGGAATTTGCAGTCCGGGGAGTACACGTTGTCCTGGTATACCTGTAGGAGGGGACAGGACAGGGACAGTCAGCCAAGTGCCCCAGAAGCTGAGCCACCCGGCTGTGGCCCAGCGAGGGCACAGGGGCTCTGGGACAACCTGCAGCCAGGGCTGCCTGCCGTGAAGCTGGCCTGAGATGTCACCTCTAAGCCAGATGTGCCCAAGGGAACCTTCCAGAACAAGCAAGGCCGCGGAGGGGAGGCCACGGGCTGGATGCCCACTGGATTCTCCCACATGAGCCCCACCCAGTCTCCAGATCTCCTTTCTGCCTTACGTGCCACTGACATCACGTTACCCTGCCGGCCCGAGCAGGCTTTCATCCCAGAGCGTGATGCTCACCCCGTCAATAAGATGAGTGGTGAAAGCAGTTCATGGACCTGTCCTCTGACCTCCCCATCTGAAGAGCTAACCGTGCTCCTCAGCGCTTCGCGGCACTCACCCAGCTTTCCATCCACCATCACCGTCATCCTCTCCTCCCTGGACTGAGCAGCGCTACACCCCTGGTCCCTCCCCGTCTATACAGTCTAGCAGGCAAGCGCTCCATCTGCCCTTGGAGATGAACTTCCCATGCCCAGTTTGGAGACCAGGGAAACCGAGGCTCTCTGAGGCGCTGTGGGTCAGCAGGAGGGTCAGGCCAGCTCCATCTTCAACAAGCCAGGCAGAGCCTCCTCCCCTCCCCAACTCCTCCATGGCCTCTCCCTCTCCCCCTCATCAACCCCTCCTTGCTTCCCCAACCTTGAGGGAAGTGGTTCATGCATCAGGTCATTCTACTGCCCCTTCTTTCCTTTAGAAATGAAGATTTCCATCTATCTGCTATTAATCACAGCTGTGATTTGGTGGATAACCTCTGTGTGTGGGGGTGGGGGTAGGGGTGGTGTTAAGGAGCAAAGAAAGGAAGCTCATGTGCTAGAAGCTATGACTAACCAGAAATCATGCAGAAATGAAGACGTGAAAATAGGATTTGACAGGTCTTTAATTTCTTCTTGCTAAGCAGGAAAAGAATGGGCAGGTTTGTCTCCAGATCTAGGGTTTAGGAAGCAGCGATTCTGGGGTTGGTAAGATTCCCCTCCTCACAGGACACTGCATTCAGCCCACCCAGCACCCACTCTCCCTTCTTGAGAAAGGAGCCCTTGATTTGCTTCAAGGAACATCCTCCCCAGCTCTCTATCTGCAGGTTTGGGGGCATAGGGGAAAGCCCCCAATCCTTGCCTAGGGCCTGGTCAGTTTGCATATTGCAACCACTGGGCCAGAATAATCAGTTCAGTGACGGGTATTTGACCTAAACTGCACCAGTGAAGCTTAATTCTGAGCTTTGTTGAAATGACCAGAAAGATAAGCTCTCTTTCTAGGCTGGGAAGATAGCAGGCCCATGTTTGAAGCCAAGGCAGCAGGATAGAACAAAAGGAGCTGGAAGATATGATTCGAGTCCCTGGATCCAGCCCCACTCCTGAGACCCCACCACTGTGTTAAGTTTAAAGTAGTTTGGGTTAGATTTTTTGAAACTTGTAACCAAGATTCCAAACCAATATGGGATGATTTCGGTCACAGGCTCACAAGTTGCTTAACACTGAACATCCTCAACCTTGTTAGAATCTCTCCTCCAATATCTAGAAAGTTCTCTTGTCTATAGAACAACAGACCTGGCTCCCTCCCCCAGAAGAGAAAGCACACCCTCCCCTCTGATAGCCCAGGCTGCTCTTACCTCATCGGCCAGGAGAAAGAGCTTCTCCTCCCAGGCAAAGTGAATCACATCTTCTATGCACTTTCTGCTCTGCACCTGACCTAAAAAGTCCCAAACAAAAGCAGAAGGGAGGTAGTCATGGTGTTTCGATTGTCCCTAGGTGAGAATTCCAACCAGAATCACTCAGATGTCTGTGTTCCCTCATGATCTTACAGGACCACCCTCCCTAGCTGCTGTGAGCCTCCAGGGAGCCCCTAGGGTCAGCTCCGTCCCTCTGATTCACTTAAGCCAGGTATGTGGAGGGAGTGGTGTTTCACACCCAACTTTCTTGTTATTCTTATCAGAGGTGTGTGTGTGGGGCGGGAGGAGGACATATGTGTATTATATTCTGTGCCAGAGGACAAAAAGACACGGACGTATCATAAACAGCAGGAAAATAAAACTGAAGGAGTTAAATCATTCAGCCCCGCTCCCCTCCTTCGCCCACAGCAGCCACACCATGAAACGTGCACTGACCACACCTTCTGCCCACACACGCCCAGGGACAAGGTCTCTGGCCCAGCACCTCAAAGCCGGCACCCAGGGGGCCCTCCCTGGTAAGCACAGTGGAAGCAGTTCTAAATGAATGAATGGGCCTGCCTACCAGCTCTGGCTTCTCCAGTGACCACGTGGGAGCTGCGCCTGCTGAGGACGCTGGCAGGCACCCACGGTGTCCCTGCCAGGGTCTCCCTTCAGGGCTGGACGCAACACTTCATTCACCTTAGAGAAATGAGTGCCGGCAGCAAAATATTCACCCATCAGCTCACAGGAAATACTGCGGGTTTCAGTGGGGAAAGGAACAAACGCCACAAAGTAGAAAGAAACATTTTCCCAGATTTCCCGAGGCCCACGATGTGGCCCTGGGATGCTGGACTCGCTCACACAGCTTCAGAAAAAGTACTAGGCAGGCTTGCTGATGCTCACGAAAGACATAATGTGCACCTATGGGTGTTACATATGTATATATCTACATGTGTATGTATGTGCACATGTATTACTGACATATGTATTTACATCTTGATGCAAAGCAGTATGGAGAGTATATTACCTTTTTGTTAAAAATAAAAATAACCATATTCTTGTCCATGTAAGAATAACAAGACTAAGTCTTAGAAAAATATATTGATGTATCTTACAAGAGTATGGTATGATTCAGCCAGGATTTTAGACTTAAACTATCTAAGCTACAAACCAGTTCCTTTACTAAGGGACCAACCTGTCTCCTGCCAAACAAGGGCCAAGCAGGCTTCCTATGAAGCAAGCTCACGCTCTGGGAATTAGGAAGGGCAGCAACTCTGGATGCTACAAGTAACCAGCTGCTGTTCCCATAGGCAGACAGGGGCTGTCCATTCTGGCAGCCTGTCCTGCCTACCACATGCTCCTGGTCTTCCCTCCCAGGGCTGCGATGCCACAAAGTGTACCCTGTTAGAATGCAAGCAAAGGTTTGAGCACCCAGAGTATCAAACCAGGGGTACATAATGCCAGTTTAGTTCAGTCGCTCAGTTGTGTCCGGCTCTTTGCAACTCCATGGACTGCAGCACACCAGGCTTCCCTGTCCATCACCAACTCCCGGAGCTTGCTCAAACTCATGTCCATCAAGTCGGTGATGCCATCCAACCATCTTATCATCTGTGATCCCCTTCTCCTCCCGCCTTCAATCTTTCCCAGCATCAGGGTCTTTTCCAAGGAGTCAGCTCTTCGCATCAGGTGGCCAAAGTATTGGAGTTTCAGCTTCAGCGTTAGTCCTTCCAATGAAGAATCAGGACTGATTTCCTTTAGGATGGACTGGTTTGATCTCCTTGTAGTCCTAGGGACTCTCAAGACTCTTCTCCGTAATGCCATGGGGAGGGCAAGGGCCGGGCCTCAGGAAGCCCGCAGCTCAGGAGAGGAAAGACCTGCTGTGCACAAATAATCCCCCATGTGGATCGATGCAAACTGTGAGACAAGGACAGAGTTTATTTCTCCCGAGTGCCTGGGATGAAGCAGTCACTCAGAACAGGCCTGCGGAGCAGGAGGAGCTGCATAATCTCCAGAGGGCAGGGCATGACTGTGCCCAGCATGGGGAGACATGTGCGCACCCCCGAGGAGAGGCAGCTCTGCTGTAGGCCCTAAAGACTCAGTAGGGGGCTTCCAAGCACCCCTTGCCAGAGGCCGGGCCAAGGGAATGTCCTACACACTAATGGGGATACCTGTTGCTTGCACCAGCCCAGCATCCTGCCCTTCTCTGAGCAACAGCACGCAGCTGTCCTAGGGGAACTCCCTCTCTTTAAACTCCAACAGGGACACAGACCCAGCCAATCAGCCTCAGTGATTTAACTAGGTCAGGCGCGGGCAGGTGTCCCAGTGTGGTCCAACAGAGTCTGGCCTGGGGCTTCGGTTGAAACCAGGGGCGAGGCTCCCTGTGGAGGATGCTCAGCTGCTGGGCACTGACTGGACCTGCGGAAGGCCACTCCCAGGACAGGTGCTTCCTGAGGAGGATTCCAGCCCAGAGCAGAGCTGGGTCATGGCCTGAGGTTCCCATGACAGCGACGTTGATTCAAGTGTGCTGCCTTACCCTGGACTTCACAGGTCCACTCCCTTCAAGCCTCAAGGTGAGTTTCTGTCCTGAATCCCAAAGAGCCCTATTAGCCACTAATATTCCACTCCATTTCGACACCTTTCAGACAAAGTGGTCACACTGTGTGGTCGACGAGATACACGGTCATCACAGGTAGGTCTTTATTTTTCATCCCCCATCTTCCAACAGCTCCTTTTCACACATTAAGACCCCAGAGGGGAACTGCCTGGTAGTCCAATGGTTAAGACTTGATGCTTTCACTGCTGGGGTCCGAGTTCAATCCATGGTCAGAGAACTAAGATCCTATGGCTGCGTATCACAACCAGAAACTAAAAAAAAAAGCCTCACAGAGCAAAACCAGCCTGAGCCTGCTCGTAACTTATTTTTTAGAAAAACTGCTTGTTCTTGTAGTTCAGTCGCTAGTCTTGTCCGACTCCTTGCAATCCCATGGACTGCAACACACCAGGCTTCCCTGTTCTTCACTATCTCCCAGAGTTTGCTCAAACTCATGTCCATTGATTCAGTGATGCCATCCAACCATCTCATTCTCTCATTCTCTGTTGCCCCCTTCTCCTCCTGCCCTGGATCTTTCCCAGCGTCAGGGTCTTTTCCAATGTGTTCGCTCTTCACATCAGGTGGCCAGAGTATTGGAGGTTCAGCATCAGCTTCCAATGAACATTCAGGGTTGATTTCCTTTAGCATTGACTTATCTGATCTCCTTACAGTCCAAGGGACTCTCAAGAGTCTTCTCCATCACCACAGTTCAAAAACACCAATTCTTCAGTGCTCAACCTTCTTTATGGTCCAACTCTCACATTCGAACATGACTACTGAAAAACTGCTTATATTAATATCATACTCACATGACTCCCACTTTGACCCCAAACAGGAAAGTCTGGTGAAGTTACTTCTCCCCAGACAGCCAGGAGAAGATTTATGTAAGTTTCTGGTCAAGAAGTTGCCAAGCCTATGATATAAACTAGGTATACAGAGTATTTCCTAAGATATAGGACCTACTACTCCAAGTTTGGGGCTAGTAGCATCAGCATCACCCAGGAGCTTGTTAGAAATGCAAACTGTCAAGTCCCACTCCAGCCTAATTATATCAGAATATCGAGATGTAGGGCCCAGCAGTTTTGTTTTTAACAAGCTGAAGTTTTAGAAGCATCATCCTAGGTCAGTGTTTCTCATCCTCAGTTACATAGAATATTGATGCCTGAGCCCCATCGCCAGAGATTCTGGGGTGTGGCCTGGCCTTTGGCATTTTTAAAAGCTTACTTTTTGATTCTAATGTACAACCAGGATTGAGAACCCAGCTCTGTCATTTTCCTACAGTACCCTGGTTAGGTCCCTCACCCCTTCCCCCAGGCAGTCGGTGTAAATAAACTAGGCGAGCAGCTGCACCCATTTTCTGCACCCAGGAATTCAAGTGGAGCTTTCAGCTGATCGAAGCATCATTTGATGTTCCCAAGGAGCAGATTCCATAATCAGCTCCACCACGCTTTGGCCCTGACCCAGTTTATCTCAACAAAGGAGGAGAGAGGAGCCCTTGTTCTCAGCATCCAAATAGCATCTGGGGCACATGAAGCCAGCAGCCTGGAAAGATCAAAAGAGGCAGAACTGTGCATTTTTTTGGTGTGAAGAAAAATATGCAAAATTAGGAATGCTTTCCAACTTCTGGAAACAGGTTTTTTTGGTTTGTTTGCTTTTGTTTTTAATATGGCATTTCCTTTTCAGGCCTCAAAGTACACAGCAATGCTGTGGCAAAGAAAAACAAAAACGCACACACCAGCAATCTAAAAACTGGATCAGAAAAACAAGTAGGAGTAAGGGTAAAATTAGGCCTATAATTAATGGTGATGGTTTGTGTGTGACATCGAAGAGCAGGTTCTTTGTACAAGGAAGAACAGGAAAAAGAACTGGTCTTAATTACAATACAACCCTGCCCAGGAAAAGGCCTGTATTTGCTCACCTCCTAAGGTGGCTGGCGGCCAACTTTATGGTATTATGTTAGCAAATCTGGAGTTGGATTTGGAACCTGGGAGCAAAGAGGACTTCATTATTTCTTAGCTCTTTAGTGTCCGGACATCCAATACACCAACCACCCTGCTCCCCAAGAAACTGGCGAGGAAGTAAAGCAGACCTGTGGGGTTCCCGGGGTTGATGATGCACAGCACCTTGGGGTTGCAGTGCTCTTTGGCCTGCTGCAGGGCCCGCCGGAGCTCGTTCACATTCAGAGCCCAGCAGTTGTCCTCATCCAGGTAATAGTTCACCTGGATGGCATCGAGTTCAGAGATGACCGCTGAGTAGAGTGGGTACTGTGGGATGGGGATCATCACGCCTGTCCGTGACTTGCCACCCCCGGAGACCAGGATCTTCAGGATTGTCTGCAACAGAGAAGTCATGTCTTACAGGGCCATTACCACTTCCCACCCCCGGGGGCTGAACAGCGGCAGAAGCCGGAAGACCCCAAACCCCGCCTTTCACCATTCACCCAGTGCCTGCCTCCAGCGCAGCCCCATGTAGGTTTCTAAACTCCCCTGAGTCTACTTCTCATCTGTAAAATAAGGTTTGCTATGAGAAATAGGCAAAATGTTTTAAAGTTTTTAGCACAATGCATAGTACCTAAAGGCTTGATACTTGTATTTTTTAAAGAGATCTTTTAAAGAAGTAGCCCACCAACTAGGCCTGTCTCAGAATTATTCTGACCTCACCCCTGAAACCCATTCTATATGTCTGGGGTGGAGCCCGGAATCTGTCTGGTCACTAACTTATCAGAGCCCAAGACTTGGAAAGACCAGTGAACAAAGAAGTGTGAAAATGGGATAAAATACCCAGTTTCTGCCACCAGGTGGCGCTTCAACCTGGCTGTTTCCAAAATTGAATGGGCCCTAAGTTCATAGGATTCCTGAGAAATCAGGCCTCGGGAGTACTGTGGGGCATTAGAGGAGGTGGCAATAATTTACTGAAATAAGCCCAAACTTTTCTGGGTGAGTTTTACTCTTCTAAGTCTTACATGAAGACTTAGCTCCTTTCTCAGGCTCAGTTCCTTGCTACAACAATGCCAGTGTAATGGCCTGATTCTTTTCACTAAATCTTAAAGACTCTTCCCCACACCCGCCTCTGTAACCCTTACCCATACCTGGGCTTCTCTGGGAATAGAGAGGCGCCATGACGGCAGAATACAGTGGAAGATGCTGTGGCTGGGGGCCTGAGTCCAACACTAGAATCTACAATGCCTCGAGAGGCTCTTAACAGCAGGCAGGCCACCTAAGGTCTCTGGGCCTCCGTTTCCTCCCGGGCTCAAGGAAGAGTTTAATGCACCTGAGAGGCTTCAGCAAAGGATGAAATCATTTAATAAACATCGAAAACAACAGCCTTGGAGGTCAAGAGACACAGACAAACATAACTTATTACAAGAAGGGTCCGAAAGGACAAGCTCCCTGATAGGGAGGACAAGTGAGCGGACGGCCCCCAGCATTGACTGGGTGCGGGGGGAGGGTGCTGGAAGCGAACAGAGGCTGCAGGCGAACCTCAACCCTAGGTTCAGCCCCTTCTCCTATGGACCCCTTGATACCAGCCCCTCTTCACCTCATCCACAGCTGATGCCCAGCCCAAGCTGCCTCTTATCTCCTAAACACTCTCACATCTATTATGTCCCCTCCTGCCACAGTTAAAGCTTAAGAACCTAAATCTAATTATGACCCTCCATCTGCTTCAGATCCTTCAGTTCTGAAGGTTCCCACGGCTCTCAGGACAATACTTCAGGACTCAGGCCCCACCTGCCTCCTAGCAGGTTGCTGGTAACTGCCCCTCCCCATTGTGTTTGCCCTCGCAACGCTCCATTTCCAAACATGCAGCCTCCTTCCAGCCTAAGGCCTCGGCATATGATGACCTTCTGCCCTGAATCTGTCCCTCTCCTGACTCCGAGTTCACATCTACGCAGTCTCCAGATCTCTATCTGCTCAGCCTTCCTTGGAGAAACCTTCCTGCCCTCACCAGCCCCAGGTCAGAGTTCCTGCTGCTCCCTTTTGTTAACACTTTGCCCTCATCCAGAAGAGAAACTGAAAGCTCGCGATCTGACATGTATTTATGTGCTGAGAGTGCTAGTCAGATCCAGTACTGATGTCTAAGCAGAGACCAAATGTGTCTGGTTCCCCACGATCTCTCCAGCACCTGACATAGTGTCTGGCAGAGGAGAGACACCGTATGTGCTGAGTAAGAGAAAGGCTGATGATGCCAGAAAGATGGACACCCTCGAATGGCCCGTGACTCCTCCCAGCTGGAGGAGGGAAACCGAGGCTGCAGGAGTGTCCAGGTTCACAAAGACTAAAGGCGGTAAGGACCGCAGGCTACCAGGCTGGGGCAGACAGCAGGGAGCAGAGGGTGGCCAACCTCTCTGCCCAGGCCTGTCCCCCTTTAACAGCCCACAGGCTCATGCATCGGCCCTAACGTGCAAGGCTGTTCTTGATGTGGGTGAACAGTGAACAACGACGAGCCGTTCTGACACGTACAGAAATGCCGTCACTAGCTCCAGTGGTCAGGTAAATGTTATCCGGGTCTGCAGGTACACCGCCATCTCTCCTGGTGATGTAGGCAGCTACATCTTCACGGATACAGTTGACGCCCTGGCTAGCACTGTAAGACCCTGTAAGACAGCAAGCAAGACAGTGACTAGAAGGAAGATCTGGCTCCATACAGTCTGAGATATCCGTATAATTAACTGGGGGTAGGAGGGTGGGGGAGGTCAAGGAGTCTCAGTGGCGCCCTATTCCCACTGCTCTAGGTTCTGGAATTGTGGCAAACTGCTTAACCACCTATCTGGGCTTTATCCACTCATCCTGTTATCCATCCACCTACCCAAGTGTCTGCCCACTCATCCAACCATTTGCTCATCTGCTATCCATCCATATCCATCCATTCATCCATATATCCACTCACCTACCCATCTGCCCTTCTGTTCATCTACCCACCCACCCACTCATCCATTCAGTATTTACTGAGAACCTACTTATATCTCAAGCATTATTCCAGGCCCTGACTTCTAACCAGTTAACTGGTGCTCACACCTGCTTTACCCACCCTACTGGGATTTACATACCTTCCATGACAGTACAGACCATTACAGTTGGGACTGTTATGCTTTTATCACTGTTGCCTACACACGGTTCCAAAGAACTTGAGAGAAGGGTCACCCCAAAATGGCACCATCTGCCATCCCAGGAATCCAGAGCCCTGACAGGCACTAACCACAGACAGGTTCTTGGGGGCTGCTGGGCAAGACGCATCTACCCCCACCCTACGGCAACAGCATGCTCAGGCCGCCAGTTAGGAGTCAAATCCAAACCACCAGTTAAAAGTGAAGTTCAAAAACAGTGGTGACCACTTTGGGCTTGGGAGTATGTTCGGCAAAGGGGCACACAGGAGCCTTTTGTGGTGCTGAGAGTGTTCACTGTCATGATCTGGGCATGGGTTACACAGATGTGCACACACAGGTGCTGTACATTAATACCTGTGCATTTACTGTAGGCATGAAAGTGTTTTCAGTATGTTAGGCTACTACTTACATTTTTTAAAAGAAACTGAAAATAGATACCCGCACATGCACAAAATTTCTCTGGAAGAAGACTCAAACTGGCGAGGTGAATTCTCTGGGGACGGGAACCAGGAGGCTTGGGGTCAGAAGTGGGAGGCAGATCTTTCACTCTATATTCTTTTATCCCATTTGAGTTCTATGCCACATTTAAAGAAAACCAGCAACAGCACCACCAGGAGGCGCTCGGTTTAAGGGTCTGTGCAGCACCGGGCTGGCCTATCCCCTGGGACTAGTTGTAACTGGGGCGGGGGAAGCTACTCCACTTCTCTAAAAGTTCAGGTGGCAAACATTAACACACAGCAAATCTGGGTGGAGAGTACAGAGTCCTGTCACGTTCTTTGGCGGGTACTCGAGGGCATTTGCAGATGCCACTGTTAGAGAATCCTCCTTCCATTGGATGTCCTACTTGATACTTCCTGGGCTCCCATGCCCAGAAAGCTTCCTGTGCTATTTCCCTCTGCCTTCTTTCACTGCCCTCTGCTCCACTCCATGGGGCCTGGCCATTTCCACACTAGCTAAGCCTCCTCGTCTTCCTGCCTCTAGTTCATCTGCTTCCCTGAATTCCCAAGCCTTTCCCCACTAGCAAACTCCCTGCTCCTGCCGGCCACAGACTTTCCATCTTCTGTTTTGTTCTGAAGTACCCTGATTCTTCAGAGCTCTCAGATCTAGACTCTCTCAAGAAGTCTGAGAAATGGCCTCACCCCAGCCTTTCTGATTTCTCCTGTGACTTTGCACAGATGAATCCTTGCCTCCCCATGTTGACTTGTGGGCAGGAACCATCACCTATTTCCTCTGTGCATCTCTGCAGCACCCACCCGTAGCTAGGCCCGCCCCACCACACTCCTGTGTAGGACATTCTGCCCTGAAACCAATGGCAACCTGCCTCCCACAGTCCACAGACTGGCGACATCTGCCAAATCACCCAACGTCATCACATGCAAACCCTTTCACTCAGTCACACTCAGTTCTTAAACCTCAGGGCCTTTGCACACACCATTTTCTCTGTCTGGTATTCACTAGCAGATTCTCTTCCTCTTTCTCCTTAAACCCTCCCTCTCCATTAGAATCCCTTGTTAAAACCCCACAACTCTCTGATTGTTCACCAGGAACTCATGAAAACTGGGAATTATGTTTTTGTGTTAATTCTTTTTAATGTTTGTTTCTCCCAAATATGACAGTGAGCTTCATGAGCACAGAAACTCCACCTGCCTTGCTCCCCGGTGTCCCTCAGGGCCTAGAGCCCACAGCCCAGGCTCCCAGAGGGGCTGGAGGAGGGTGTTCTCTCCCATCTCTGGCCACCCCAGGTGTGTCTAGGTTTCATCTCAACCCCACTTAAGATTCAGGATGCAACCCGAGAAGTGGATTACTCAAACAAAAAATAAATGCAGTCCCAGTAAAAGAATAATTTTAAAGGGCGTGATAAAAACACGTCCAGGTGAGCCCTTGGGTACACACTTTATAACCCTTCCTTGGGTCAGGGTGGCCCTGGGCGTATCTTCCATTTCCTTCATTTCTGTGGGCAGCGCTCAGGCTGCCCAAGCCTCAGTTGACAGAGCGCCACCCCCATCGTTGGGGACTCTGCCAGAACACCGCCCTTCCTCACACAATGGGCAGGAGCAGGTAGTGACCTCCAGGGTGGGGCTTCTCCACACCTGACAAGAAGCACAAACACAAACGGCACCTTGCCTGCAAGCTCAGAAGGCGGGTACAAAGTATCTCCTAGTTCAAGGATGAGGAAAGAGGCTCAGAGAGCACTTCCCTCGCCCATCCGCTGAGCTCCTCAGACAGAGCTCAGACAGTCCTGACTCACATGGACATGGCCTCCCAACATCACTCCCCCAGCCCTGCCTGGCTGACACAGAAAAAACTTGTTGATGAGGCCTGTCCCTGGAACAAGATCCCTTCCCAGTTCCCCAGACATGCATGCAGACAGCAACCCCCTCCCCCCAGCCCTGGGTTGCGCTTCCTGGAGCCTCAGGCCCACGGCCACGGATCTTTGAGAAGCGCCTTTGTCCTCTGGGCCGGGCAGAGGGTGCAGAGGCAAAGAGCCTGGAGGCCGGGCCTCTGAGCTGCTGCGCTGCCCTCTGCCAGCCTGTGGTTTAGGCCTTGCCTCACAAGGTGCTGGCCCACACCCCACCCAGGCTGACTGGCAGGGAAGCAAAGGGCAGCTGGCCCCTTCCTGAGAGGGACAGCGTGAAGGACACAGGCTTGGATGGAGGGCTGGTGGGGTGATCACAGCCAGGAAGGTTAAGCCTAGTGATGTCCATAAAGGGACAGAGCAGAAAGGGGGAGGGGAAAGGCGAGGAGGTGACCGAGAGGCCAAGGGCAGCTGATACCCTGCTGAACGAGCCACAGGAATCCCTGTCCCATGTTTTGGAACATTCAGGCAAGCTTCCTAAAAAGCCCTATGGACAACGACTTCTCCTCAGGACAAAGGGAGCCGCATTCCCTATGTATTCCGCCGGGCAGAGGAATGAGGCACAAATAAACGGGAAAGAGAACATGAGAAGACAGCAAAGAGCCAGCGGCCCAGAGGCTGGAAATCCACCTCAGCAGGGAAGGGAGAGAAGGGCCTCCCCCTCAGAGCCCCCCGGGGCCGGGCGTGGGCTCCGGACACAAAGGAGCGCAGGCCGGTGTCAGGAACACACCACACACGTGGTGGGTAAGGGGGGCCACCTTCACAGCCAGGAAGCCACCAAAGGGGGCCACAGGCACCCCGCGGCTGGCCACAGCGGAGTGAGAAGCCGGACCAACTGGGCAATGTAGCTCCTTCTGGCCTCCCGCCTCAAGCTCAGCCTTCTGCTCTGAGGGTGCAGTGGGCTCAGTCACAGCCGGCTCCCCCTGTAAACCCCAAATCCAGCTAAATGCAGACTCTCGCGCCTGAAGTGCCCCCAATCCACCAAGAGCCAGCACTGATCCCATCAGCTTGGCAAACAGGAGGCTCACAGAACACGGACAAGGAGAGTATTTTTCCTTGACTCGGCCTGTCGGCCACCCCACACACATTCACACACTCGCTCAATGCATAACCCTCCATCAGGGGCCAGGGCCAAGCCCATGCTGAGAACACACATTCTTCTCATGCCCGCCGGGACCTGGCAAGTCGGGGCCTCACCCAGGCTGTTCCCGCCGCAAGCCTGTAGGATCCGCCGGGCTCGTTTCTTTGCATCTTCTGGGAAGCTGGGGCTGTCCAACAGGTTCGGGTAGGTGCACAATGCCATCACCTGGGGGAACAGTGGCATGGGCTGGGCTCCCCGCACCTCCCACCCCAGAGGGGCGCAAAGGACGCCTCTGAGGGACAGTGTCCCCGCAGGACTCTCCACGAGGGCCCCGGCCTGTGGGGAGGGTCTGGGGATGGGTGGGGAGGAGGACAGTGGACACTCTGCAGCAGAAGGGAGACGGTGACAGGCAGGGTCCCTGATGACCTGGGCTCAGGCCAAGGGTGGGCCACCAGAGGAGCTAGGGAACAAAACGAGGCTGCTACTCGGCCCACCTCCTCCATAAAGGCCAGCGGCTCACATAGCCAAGGCCATAGAACCCGGGGTTCCAGGGCAGGAAGCTGGGACTGGGCAGGCAGGTGCACCCCAGCTGACAGGACTACAGAGACCCCCTCCTTATGGCTTGAGTGCCCCCCAAGCCCCACCCCCACCCCTCCACACCATCACCCCCTTTCCTGGCCAGAAGTGAAAACCGAGTCAGCTTTTTCACCTCTGTAACAGAGAAAATCACTCTAACCTCACAAATTAAGAGGATTACGCAAGGAAATGTTTGCAAAAGTGTCAGTAAACCCCCGCTCAGCAGGCAAGTCTAAGCTGGAAGCTTAGGAGCGGTGCCAGGAGCAACGAGATGGGCTGGGGCTCACAGCTCTGACACCAGCTGGGGGCTTCGGGCGGGCTCAGGCTTCTTGGAGCCCAGCTTTGCCTCAAATAAATGTGTGCAATGGGCGGTGACCTGGCTTGCCCTCCCGCTCTGGGGCGCTTATGAAGGCTGGGGGAAGCCAGAACCAGGTGGCAGAGGCTGGATCTGGGAGTGTGCCCGCCAGTCAGAAAAGGCTGAGACAACAGAAGCCTGTTCACACCCAGAGCCCCAGGCATGTGTGGAGAACCACTGCAGAGCGAGGCCACTTTGGGCCTCTCCTCTCCTAAGCTCCATGCTTCCAGAACAAGCTTTCAGGACAAGCAGGATGCTCTCATCTCCTCCCACCTCCACCTCCTGGGCAGAACCACTCTGTCTGGTCTGATCCACTTCCTCATCATGGGCCCAGCTTGAGGCCTCTGACACTCATAGGCAGCCGGCACACTCCCGAGTCAGCCGCAATGCCGCGGGAGTCCATTCAGTGGACGTTCCCGAGGTCATCGCCAGCCTCAGTTCTTCTCCCCTACACCCTGTGTGAATTCCCTGAGGGGCTGCAGGCTGAGGCCCTGGGGCCCCCAACACCTGCCATCCAGAGAGCAGGGCAAAGCTTGCCGCTCCTGTGTGCCAGCTCCTGCAGCAGGAAATACCGGTAGGAAAGGAAGACCGGGGGCGTGCAGCACTCAGCTTTCCTGCCTGCCTCAGCCTACGAACCTTAACCACACAAAGACCAGCTTTTGCTCCAGAATGGGCCCCATTTCTTCTCTAGGAAAACGCTTTCCGCACAGCTGGTCTCCAGCCTCCATCTAGCAGACGCTATGGCACTCTCTCACCTTTTCTTTTCCCCCAAGCCCACCAATCTCACAAGTTGGTCCCATGCAGCATCCTTGCAGTTGGCACTCAAACTGAAACACAGAAATGTGCCTCTTGAAGGCCTTCGTGTTCATCATCTCACGGAGGCCCCCAGAAGTCCTCTGTGGCAGTGCTCTGGTGACTTCCACTTGCCCAAAGCCACCCAGCTGATCAGCAACAGAGCCAACACTCAAACCTGGGGATTCTCACTTGGGAAACCATATCTAGACTCCCACACGCCACCTCCCAACCTTCATGTCTCCCTTCTACTCTCTGATGCCCTCACTAACCCACGTCTGAATTCAGCATCCAGGACCATTCACCTGGGAGTCTTGTATATTACAGTTACCTCAAAATGGGCTTAGGGATTTTAGACAGCCTTGGAAGGAAGAGGAGGAGCCTGCTGGAGAGAACCAGAGGGGACGTCAGGCGCTGGAGGGGGTTTCTACTTCAATGGCATCTCCCTGTGGGATTCTAGGGCCTGCTGGGTCTTGAGGGGCTGGACAGGCAAGGAGGCAGAGGTAATTTAATGGGCTTGGCTGTCGGGTTGGCTCCCTGCTCTCCCAGTGGCCTCGGTTCCTGAGGGCCAGCTCACCTGTCGGAGGAAGGTGATTGGCTGCTGGCCCATGGCTTGGGCATCCCCGATGTTGGCACGGATGACCTCAGTGAATGGTTTTTTGATACCCTGAGTAGAAAGAATGCAATAGGTGGTTACTTAGGGATTCTCAGAACCTAGATTTCAGAAGCCAAGCAATGGTCAACAGGATATTAGTAAGCAGCCCTATTTTGAGCCTTGCCAGGTGCCAAACGCTTGATATGCTTGGTCCCATTTGACCTTCACAACCACCCCCATGAGGAAGGACTTGTGTTAATCCCATTTTATAGATTGGGAAATTAAGGCTTCAAAAGGTCACCCACCTTCTGGGAAGGCTAGAAGAACTTCCCTGGGCTGCCAGGGAACCCTGAGGCAGCTGTAGGTCCACGCTGACCCCGGGGCAAATGTAGTGGGAAGGAGGGACGGGGTCAGCTGCAGGAAGCATCAGGGTCCCGCAGCTGCCAGCTCCACCTCCACCCCTAAGTGACTGAGGGGACACTGCAGCCGGCCTTCCTGCCAGAAGACGCCGATCTGCAGGGACCTCTCGGGGGCTGTTCTCTTGCAACCTTGTCTTTGCAAAATGAAGAATGTGGACTGAGCTTCATATTGGAAAAAAAAAAAAAGCATCAGGGATAAAAATGTCTGGTTGAAGAGCAAAAGTGAGGCCACTGTCTGAGCAATGTGTTTAGCACGGAGCAGAGATGGCAGAGAGAGAAGGAACTCGGACACCGTAGCAACAATATCACTGAGCAGTGACTACAGGACACCCTGGCTGCTGCAAAGGAGAAAATGTGGTTCAGATGGAGAACTGTGGGGATCTGGAAATGTGGGAACTCCACCCAGTTCCCTGATAAAGCCAGAATTAGCCACTACAAGAGAGAATCAACAGCAGGTTCAAGAACCTCCCAGAGCAGCTGAAAGGATTATCTGAGACAAACAGTATGAAAGCACTTGGCAGAATACAAATATCATCGTGTTACAAAGCTGGACCAGGAGCAAGATTGCAAGGGTCACCGCGGGGGAAGAAGGTGGTGCGGCAAGGGGTGGCCTGTGCGGAATGGCCACCTTCCCATCTCCAGCTGCCCTGTTCCCAAAGGCATCCTAAATACAAGTTTTAAAGGTACAATTCTATGATTTTGATACTTGTCTTCTCCATTTCACACAATGTGTGAATAAAAGCAACTTTAGAAAACTTTCCCTTTTTAAACTCAGTAATATACCCCTTAAATAAAGACCAATGGGCTTAAGGAATGAAAGCAGCCGCCAAACAAGTTTTCTTGACTCTCATTTGCCAGCCCTAAGCCCCTCCCATATGGAAATTCTCTGGCTGCCTTAGGAGCCAGGAGGCACAAGGGGCTGAGGGCGCCCCAGAAAGAGCCCTGTGCATAGTCGCTCAGTCGTGTCCAACCCTTTGCAACCCTATGGACTGTAGCTTGCCAGGCTCCTCTGTCCATGGGGATTCTCGAGGCAAGAATACTGGAGTGGGTTGCCATGCCTTCCTCCAGGGGATCTTCCCAATCCGGGGATTGAACCCACATCTCCTGCATTGCAGGCAGATTCTTTACCCTCTGAGCCACCAGGGAAGCCTGGAGGCAGCCCTGGGCTTCCATAAACCGGGCCTGATGAGTCGAAAAGTTCTGTTTGGGGTGGAGGGGGTAGAATTCCCTTCTGCCCTTTTTACCAAGTTCTTCAGGGCTGGCCAATATGGAAAGACATCCCAGGGTGGGGGTGGGGGGCAAGAAAGGGGATAAAACTGCCTACTGGCCAGGACTGGGCCAGGGGTGAAGGCAGACACCCTGGAGACAGGCTGCAGGGCGTGTGGCCTCAGGGCTCATCCCACAGGCTGAGCAACCCAGGCCACTGTGTGCAAAGGGTAGGACTCACCCACCCACACTGGCCTAGGCTCCTGGCGTGGGACCCTCTGTTAGTCTCGCTCAATCGCCATGGCCCCCGAGGCCTGGCCAGCTGAACTCAGGTGATTTCCATGGTGTGGGCACAGCCCACTCTTCGGTGGGGAGTAAATCTGTCCCGGAGGGCAGGACATAGAGCACACAGCTGGGCCCTGGGCCAGCCCCATGGAGGGAGAAAATAATGCCTGGAACAGATCCCTGGATGTTCCTTTCCTGCGTCCCCCCGCCCTCCCCCCAACCACCCTGCACTGCTCAATAAACTCGGGGCACGCCAACAAGCAGCCTGGGAGTATGGAGCATCTCCTTTCTTGGGTCTGGGTACCCACAGGCTCCAGATACTTTGCTATGATGGATGAGCTAGTGGGTGGGAAACTGCCTCCTCTGAATGGACAGGGGACCAGGCTGCCCAGCCAAGGGCCACCATACAAAGGAGACTCCTGTATCTATGCACTTGAGTTCTACATGGGTTGGGAAATACCAAGGAGCCAGGGGCAGACTTCTGCCCACAGTGACTCATCCATGTCTGGCAAGCACACCCAATGGAGACCTCACCTCAGCCCTGCCCACAGGAGCCTGCCAGGTCAGCACGTAGCTTCTTAGTTCCAATTCCTAGCATCCTGGAGCCCACGTGTCTAACTCACCTACACACATCCTGCCCAGAGCTGCCTCACTGAGGGGCACTGAGATGAGATCCATCGCAGGGGGGCTCCCTTCCCACTATTCAGGAAGGCTCAGGGAGCAGGCCCCCAGGCTCTGGAGATGGCATATTTCAGGGGGTGTTATTGGGAAGGATAAAGTAAGGACAATGATAACTCTTTATCATTGTTAGCACTGTCCTTCCCAGTTCACAGGTGCAGCATTAGAACAATGGACAATTCTAATAGGCACAGGCATTTTCCTCAAGGTAGGGGTGACTCCTGTCATTTCACGTGACATGCCAGTGGGAAGGCTTGGTAGGACGTTTATTCCCCAGAGAACCTCCCTTTCATTCATGAACACTTATGAATCATGCTCTGTGACAGAAATGGGCACCACCAGAGAGGCCACCACCTTCAGAGCGCTCGCTGCTTCAGGACCAGTGAGCAGCACTGGGGCAGGCATGCAGACCCCCCAGAGAGCTCCAGAAGGAAGTCTCAGAGACAAACCCGACTAGTCTCCAGGGTCCCTAAAAACAGCTGTGCTGCATAGCAGAAGAAACAGACTCGGCACAGGGTCTGGCCCCAACCATTGTGATAAGCAAACCTGGAAGCAAAACTGAGCCAAACCTACACAGGCCTGAGATTAAGAGGAGATGGGAACTCCAGGGGCTGAATTTTCTAACCATGAAAGGAGGGAAGGCTGGACAAAAGGCTCTTGAACTGTGGGAGTCTGTGGGAGGGTCAACTGTGGAAGCAGAGATTTGCAGGGCAGAGCAGGGATGAAAGGTGAATGAGCTCCAAACAGGATAATTCAAGGCAGCAAGCCTAAGTTCCAGGCAGGAGAGCGCCAACCCCATAGAGCACATTCCTAGACCCAGAGACTCAGAAGGAAGGCCAGGAAAGAGGGACCCTCGGCCCCTCTCCCCCAAGCAACTCTCGTCAGCTTGAAAACAAGACCCTTAAGAGTTCTGATTGGGAAATTCCCCAGTGGTGCAGTGGTTGGGACTCCACGCATTCACTGCTGAGGGCATGAGTTCAGTCCCTGATTGGGAACTAAGATCCTGCAAACCATGCAGCACAAGCCAAAAAAAAAAAAGAGCAAAACTAGCCTTTGCTTTCTCATAAAGTTATTTTAGAAAAACTGCTTATATTCATATAAACTCACATAACCTTTTGACCTAAAACAGGAAAGTCTCTGGTGCAGTTATTTCTCCCCAGACAGCCAGAATTCTGATAGGGTTATAGCTATTCAAACCATCATCACTAAATAGCTCCAACTAGTCTTCAGTGGAAATAAATTGGCCCTATTTTACAGAGGAATAATTGAGGCCAAGGTGCTCTGAACGACGTGAAGCCCACAGCACATAAAGGCAAGGATGCAGGTCCCCGGTGACTTGGGCAGGGTGGGTGGGTGGAGGGTTCATCCAAACGGAAGCCTGTGTTACAAATTTCTCTTATTTTAAACTAGCGCCTAAGCTCTAAAGAAAATGGCCTATGAGATTTCACTGCTTGTGCCTCGCACATCCAGAGTTTCCATTCTTAGTTCTTAGCTAACTATCAGCAGGTGCTCCAGCATTCTCCATTTTCATCTGTTTCTAGGTGCAGCACTCAATGATTTTAACATAGTCAGTGTTTCCCTTCATGAGTGTTTTGCCCTGACACTGTGTACTTTTTACAAACAAAAGCCATTCCTGTCTCCACTTATGTCAACCTCCTTTCCTCCTCCAATAAAACGAGGGAAAAAGAAGTAGGTTGAGGAGGAACTGACAGGTCTTTTCAAAACTCCTACTACAGGGAGTTTATTTTTAAGTGCTGCTCCCAGGGAACACCAGGATCTGAAAAGCTGATAGGTACTCCCCCTTGGAGCTGCTGTCGGGGAGAAACGGGGCTCCCTGAAAGCACACAGACCAGGCTGGCGGAGAATGGCCCCTTTCACACGCTCTTAGCCAAGTGCCCCTCCTCCTTCAGGCTCTCCTGAGCATTTCCCCCACTCCTGCCACAAAGCAAGATGGACGGGACTTGTCTGGCATGCCACCCCACAGTCAAAAACCAGGGCCACGGGTCCAGCCAAACAGCCGGTACTGTTAACAGAGCACCTGGTAAAGTGATTCCATGAGGCAGTATAAGGCCTTCACATGGACAAAGAGGCACAGAAGTCAGGGCTTGGGGAAACCCTGGGCCCACCAGACCACTACTCTTCTTTTACAGACTAGGGAAACCAAAGTCCAAAGAGGACAAGAGATTTACCCCCAAGTCACTCAACTCCCTACATATCCCATCTCTAACCAAATCGAACCCTTTAAAATAACATCAGTCCAGTTTCTATCATTAGAGTTCAAAACAGAAGTAAAAACCTGAAGCTGTGCAAAGCTAAGCCAAAAAAAAAAAAAAAGACTGAGAAACCCTGAGAAAACATGGCTTTCTCAGAAGAGGACCTGCTTAAGCTAGCAAAATGGAGAGGCTGTTTTTCAAGAATGAAAGATTTAAGCAAGGCTATGCTGGCTTGGCTGGGGCTATTATCTCCAGTACCAGGAGTCAGGCAGCTGAGACTCAAAGAAGTGAGGAGAGAACAAGAAGGGATGAATTTGAACTGGAGAATGTAGATGGACAGAGAGAATGTCTCAAGTTATTCAGGGGTAGGACATGGCAGTGGGGCCATCTGTCCTAGAAATCACAGCGTTGTTTCCAGCCCAAATGACCAAGAAATTTCTCTAGTTCAATGATGAAGCCATACCCTGTTGGAACACCTTCTTAGTTCCCCACTGCACACCAAACTTTGCACTATAAAATCCTAACCCCAGCACACCAGCCTCCAGTCCCTTATTTCCACTGCATTCATTTACCATATCCCTCTGCCAGACAGAGCTCTCCAAACAGAACCAAACCCCTCCCCTATTTGCCCAGAACTTCCCAACCTTGTTTTCGCTCCCAGCCCTCCTTCCACCTAGAATGCTCTCACATTTTCTCTACCTGCTAAAAAATAATAATAATAATAATAACAACCACCAATCCTTAAAGAATTGGAGGAAGAGAAGTCCAGGCCCAGAGAACAACGTGGCAATCAGTTCTGTGAAGGCAAAGACAGTGTCTCCCTTCTCTTCTAACCATCCTCATACTCCATGGAGTCCATGCTGTTTAACAAGAGGTAGAGATAATCCCTGGAACTCCTACCAGCTCTGGAACCAGAGAAATCAGTTGTGAAGTGCTCAACCATAAACAATTTAATCTCAGCTTTAACAGGGAGACTGTTGTCTCAAGGAGGGCCAGCTCCAGTCTGCCAGATATCAACAAGGAGCAGAACAGCAAAAATCTCTTTTCTGCCTGTGGTCCACTTTTGGGACAGGGAGGCACTGCAACCAAGCCAGGCTTCTGAGGACCAAGCTTTAAACTTAGCCTCGAAAGGAGTCAAAGGGAGACACTGGACTCTGACTTGTTCAACTCACTGTTTTGAGTCAGCAGAACTGGCTGTCCCAGTGAAGTCTCAGCAAGTGTGAGCTCATCAAATGCCCCAAAGTGCCCATGTTACAGTCATGGTCCCATCATGGCTTCTTCCCGGGGATTCAAGGACCATTAAATGACCAACTCACCACCAGGACATTCAGTTCTGGTGCCTATGAGAGTGAGATCAAAGAACCCTCCCCCCTTCTGGGTTAGGACTATCTTGAGCAAACAGCTGGGTGACTACTTCATCTGCTCGTATAAATCTTAGGAATGTATACATTTTTTACATTACCCTCTGGACTCTGCCTCCTGAATTCCACCAGGGTTAGAACTCTGATAGTTTCTTTCACACACCCCAGCCACTCTCCTTGTAGGGGGAGAGGAATCACTACCAGATGTGTGGTCACTTTACACACAGCTGTGAACTCAAAATTCCAGTCTGCCGTCTCCCAGGAGGAAAAAAGTCCCAGGGCCACCCTGCCAAGGCCCCAAAGGCCCAAGCCTCTGCTACCCACTGTGGGTGACTGTATCCTCAGAGTACAAAACAGGGCTGTCAGTCAAGGTTCCAAAGGGGACCTAAGGGAAGGAATCGTGCAGGACCACTTTTGTCAGGGAATCATTACTGGAAGAAAGACCCAGAAGTTCCGAGAGAGAGAAAAAGCTTCGGGAGAACACCCAAGTCTCTTCCGAGCCTTCATTGCACCTCTGGTACCTAACGTGATCTCTGAAATTCTCCTTTCTTTCTTTCCTGCCTGTTGCTGTCCTCACCCTCACCCCCCAGTGGATCTTGGTTCCACGCAAGTAGGACAGCCACATAGCAGGCAGTGCCTGGCACTCAGGGCCGCTCAATTATAATTGATGAATTCAATTCAACAAGTGAACCATATCTGAGGGCCTTACTTTGTGCCAGGTGCCGGGCACTAGAGAGGGAAGGGTTGGGGGGAGGGCATTCTCCCGTTTCAGTCAAGATTGGCCGAATGAAGGAGCTTGGCCACGCGGCTGGAGGAAGTACAGCGGTTGGACCCCAGGAGGCGACAGCTGCTACTCTCTCCCTCCCGCCCCCACCAGTGCCCCCTGGCCTCCCCGGGCCCTCCCGCCCCGCGGGCCCGGGCGCCCGCGCTCACCCGCTGCAGCTCGAGCTCGATCTCGCCGGCCTTGAGCACGATAGGTCCCCGCACCGCGTACTCCACCGCCTTCACCTGCGGGTTCATGGACTCGAGCGTAAGGATGCGCTCGCGCCGGCTCCGCTCGGGCCGCACTTTGAGCACCGCCGAGGCCTCGGCGGCCGCGCTGCTCTGACTACGGCCCCAGGGGCCGAGGGTCCGGGGGCAGCAGCCCCGCCGGACCAGCGCCGCCGCCCGCTGCATCGCGCGGCCGCCGAGAGAAACCTTGGGACAAATAGGGAAAGAGAACAAACACGTCGCGCACAGCCCAAGGCAGGCACGCGGGCACCCGCCCCCAAGCTCAGCCAAAGGCTCCTTCAGCGAGAGGTGCCAGCCTGGCTTCGGGGACGGGTGCCCATCCCCCGGCGACTCGGACCCTGCACCTCGCCGCCGCAGAGCCAAAGCGCTGCACAACCGGGTATTGCAAAGGCTGAGCCCAATGAATGCATGCAACGTGCCTGTCGCCGCCTGGTCACCCCTTCGTCGAGTCCGGCTAGAAAGCTCGCCTAGAGCAGCTCCTCGGCTCAGGCGCCGGCAGCCGCATCCCAGCTCCCGCACGCAGCACCGGGCCCCCAGCGCTCACACACCCACAGCCCGCGAGTCCGCCCGGGCCTGCCCGCTGGCTCCTGGGCCTTGTAGTTCCCTTGTCGTTTTTCAGAACAGGTGTGGCGAGCTGGTTGAACTACAAGTCCCATAGTACGCCGCGCTGGCCTGATCTGGGGGCCGGGCTGGAGGCGGGAGCGAGGGTCTGACTCTGCCGTGGGCTGGGCGGGCTCTTTGTTTGGCTGAAGGGTCGGGGATCCCGGAGAGGGTCTGGCCGGGTCTCTCCTCGCAGCTTTCTGCGAATTTAGAGCTATTTGGTGCTTCTCCCTGGAAGCGCGTCGCGCATTCCCCCACACAACCCTTTCCCCAACATCTGCAAGGACATAGGCGGAGAGATGGTGCAGTCCTCGCCCCAAGTTTCATCATCCAGGGTTCGACGGTGGCAAGTGGCGGCTCAACGGGGTATGGTAGGAAGCAGGGGTGGGGTGGGGGTTAGGAGTTTGCGACTTGACTGCCACTTTTACCCGTCTCAACGTCAGTTTCCTTGTCAAAAGGGAGATCAACTCTCAGCCTTTAAGGATTGTAGTGAAAATTAAAGGACCAACATCTGGTATGTACCAGGTGGTCAGGCTTCCTGACAGCTCCATGTGAAACGCTAGGCCACCTCCACTCCCTCTTTTAATTTCCTCTCTAGCATCAGAAATTTAGATACTTTTTACTGGCTCCCCCATTAACCATGTAAGCTCCAGAAGGCAGGGGCAGCGTTTTTCTTGTTCATTGTGTTCACAACGTATTTACACAACGTCTGAGTGTTAGCAGCACATAGTAAGAACTCAGTAAACGTTTGTTGAAGAATGGATGCTCAGCTCGTGGTAGTTTTTTTTTTTTTTGGTAAAGGTACCTACTGTTGACTAAAAAAAGATGTACAGTTTGAGAGTTGTGAGTTGTTATTTGGGGGCAAAATGAGGACTGCAGCCTGGGAGGCAGTATCTCAGATGGCTCTGAGACACTGCTCCAAAGCCGCAGTGGGGGAAAGTCAATATATAAGGTTTTGGTGAAGGGGGAGTTCAATACCATGAAGCACTCAATTTACAAAAGGTTTTTTGTTAGTCATGAGGGTCTGATGTCACCATGAAGGGATTTAGTGCTTCTCTAGATATGAGGAGATGCAAGGATTGAGATTATAAAATCTGTTCCTAAAAACATCCAACTCTCTAAAAGACCTGTCCCACCAGATTCCCTGGAGCACAGAGTGCCTCACCACCCTGAACTCCGTCCCTCAGGGGTTGTTGAAGATCAACAGCTATGGCAGCATGAAGTTCAATCTCTGTAGAGGCAGATGGCAAATGCCTTGTTCAGTCATTGGCAACGCTCTTGGTAAGTGTCAATTTATAGTTGGCACAGCCCCCTTGTGGTCATAAATCCGACCATACTTTGGGGGGCATTTCATAACCATTTTGTCATATTGCTGGGAAGGGTCATACCCAGTTCTGAAGAAGGTTTTTGTTGATAAGACACTCTGTGCTGTTACTGGACTAGGTCTTAATAGTCAAATATCTCTAGACACCTGTCTTCTAGTTATGGTCCAAGAAAGTATTCCCTCTCATTGCATCTTTTCATACCCAGAGTTACACTATTACAATCATTGATCATATATTGAACTATACATTTGGTCAACTGCTTCAAGTCTAGTCATCATTTCCGTTGAAGGCTCAGTCAATCATGTACTTGGTAATACAAGAGATAATAATCTTGTGAAACAAGCAAAATACAAATGGTATAGTTAATAACATTAGTGGAATTAAAAGTAAATATTTTAGCCATGAGCCTCCCACACCAGTTTTTTTTTTTTTTTTTAAGATCGTGAAGACTAGGGAATGGATCATGTAGAGCAGAAATCTGATTTTTCATGTGGTTCAAATGTGTTACATTAAAGGATTTATCAGGTACAAAAATACAGCATTCAGTTTGAGTTATAGCACAGGTACCTCCCTGAGGTGCTGTAAGGTGTCAAGGGTCTAGCAGTTGTGTAGCACTACCTTTCTCATCATAGAGACCTCAGAATTCAATAGGCTAATAGTCCGGTTACTATCATTTAAAGCTTATGAAAGTTGTCATGGCTTCAGTTCAGTTCAGTTCAGTCGCTCAGTCATGTCCGACTCTTTGCAACCTCATAAATCGCAGCACGCCAGGCCTCCCTGTCCATCACCAACTCCCGGAGTTTACTCAAACTCATGTCCATCGAGTCGGTGATGCCATCCAGCCATCTCATCCTCCATCGGCCCCTTCTCCTCCTGCCCCCAATCCCTCCCAGCATCAAGATCTTTTCTAATGAGTCAACTCTTTGCATGAGGTGGCCAAAGTATTGGAGTTTCCACTTCAGCATCAGTCCTTCCAATGAACACCCAGGACTGATCTCCTTTAGGATGGACTGGTTGGATCTCCTTGCAGTCCAAGGGACTCTCAAGACTCTTCTCCAGCACCACAGTTCAAAAGCATCAATTCTTCAGCGCTCAGCTTCCTTCACAGTCCAACTCTCACATCCATACAAGACCACTGGAAAAACCATAGCCTTGACTAGACAGACCTTTGTTGACAAAGCAATGTCTCTGCTTTTTAATATGCTATCTAGGTTGGACATAACTTTCCTTCGAAGGAGTAAGCGTCTTTTAATTTCATGGTTGCAATCACCATCTGCAGTGATTTTGGAGCCACAAAAAATGAAGTCTGACACTGTTTCCACTGTTTCCCCATCTATTTCCCATGAAGTGATGGGACCAGATGCCATGATCTTAGTTTTCTAAATGTTGAGCTTTAAGCCAAGTTTTTCACTCTCCTCTTTCACTTTCATCAAGAGGCTTTTTAGTTCCTCTTCACTTTCTGCCATAAGGGTGATGTCATCTGCATATCTGAGGTTATTGATATTTCTCCCAGCAATCTTGGTTCCAGCTTGTGTTTCTCCAGCCCAGCGTTTCTCATGATGTACTCTGCATATAAGTTAAATAAGCAGGGTGACAATATAAAGCCTTGACATACTCCTTTCCCTATTTGGAACCAGTCTGTTGGTCCATGTCCAGTTCTAACTGTTGCTTCCTGACCTGCATATAGGTTTCTCAAGAGGCAGGTCAGGTGGTCTGGTATTCCCATCTCTTTCAGAATTTTCCACAGTTTATTGTGATCCACATAGTCAAAGGCTTTGGCATAATCAATAAAGCAGAAATAGATGTTTTTCTGGAACTCCCTTGCTTTTCTGATGATCCAGCGGATGTGGGCAATATGATCTCTGGTTCCTCTGCCTTTTCTAAAACCAGCTTGAACATCTGGAAGTTCACAGTTCACATATTGCTGAAGCCTGGCCTGGAGAATCTTGAGCATTACTTTACTAGCGTGTGAGATGAGTGCAATTGTGCGGTAGTTTGAGCATTCTTTGGGATTGCCTTTCTTTGGGATTGAAATGAAAACTATTCCAATTTTCATTGGAATGAAAATAATCACAGAAAACTAGCCAATCTGATCACATGGATCACAGCCTTGTCAAGGCTTAGATATGGTCAATTACATCCTCCAACCCCATTGAAGTCATACACACACACACACACAAGCTGCTAAATGGTCATACCAGTAGAATACAGATCTTTGACCCATTGGGATCATACCAATGGTAGATTGGTTGGGGTTACCTGTAATTTGTTAACATGTATGACCTTAAATTCATGGGAATCCCAGGCTACACTTTCATATCATCCCTGTAGAGGTCAAGGCCATAAATTAATGCCAGAAATCCACTGAGTTCCATACAAATCACTCTCTCTAAGGGTAATAACAGACATAGTTTATAAAGCATCCAGCCTTGGCTCATAATTACCAGGTTGATCATTTTTAGTATGATTTAACCATTCCCAACATAGAGGAGCCTTTAAACTTAAATGACCATAGCCTGGTGTTAACCATGTAGATCCTCCCCATAATTGTAGGAGTTTTCCTTTTAATAGATGAGAAGTTAATTTTTTATTGAGACTTAGCTCATCACTCTGATTGAGTTTAAATGACCCTAAGAGAAAACTTAAATCTATGGCCAGTCTCAGAGCAAGTATTTTTAATTGGCCAGGTGAGAGGATCCCATCTAGAATTACTATGAATAGATAGAACAGGGCTGAACACTCACCTAAAAGAAATTTCCTAGGGGGTATCCAATCAGAGCCCTAAAGACAGAAATCCACCAAGGTAATCCAGAAGTAATAGGCACAGGTAATTGGTCACAACCCAACAATTGGATTGAGTTTTAAACTAGCATAGAATCATGTCCAATGAATCAAGAAAACATTATAAATGATCATAAAAGTCAGATTAGCATCTTGGGCAAGCTGTCTACTTCTGATGTCATCTTCTCATCCTAGTGTAGTCGTTTCCTCTGAGCATTGTTTTAAGGTGAGTTTGAGGTCAGCAGGCCTCTCTATGGACTAGTCCAACTTAGGGGCCTTTGGAAGTGGAAGTTAACTGAAGAGTCAATTTCACTGGGCATGAGCTGGTTAAGAGTACCTGATGGAAAGGTCCTTCCATCCAGGTTGGAGACAGTTGCTTAAATTATGTCTTCTTCCAGTCTTGATTGAAGGTCACATGTAAGGCATCTGATCTTCATTCAAAGAGAGATTACTGTGATAAGCTTCAGAAACAACCCTAGAATGTCCTTTAATAATTCAATTAAATTTTATATTAATATACCCTAACAGCAAAGAACTATCCAGGAAATGTCTTAGTAGATACAGACCTGCATTAACAAACTGGGATTTAACATTCATCGAAACATCTCTTTCTAAATTCACCATCATCTTTACCAAATATAACCTAATTAAGACCTGTTTGTAATGTAGGTCTGGTCTCAAGAAACTTGACCTGATGATTTACATAACCACAGCTGAGAGGAGCTACCCCACGCCCGAGGTCAGGGGCGGTGGCTGAGAGGAGCAATCCCACTTCCAAGGAGCGGCAGCTGCGCAGGCGCAGAAGGGCCGAGAGGAGCTACTCCAAGTTCAAGGTCAGGAGGGGTAGCCGTGAGGAGATACTCCTCGTCTAAGGTAAGGAGCAGCAGCTGCGCTTTGCTGGAACAGCCGTGAAGAGATACCCCACCTCCAAGGTAAGAGAAACCCAAGTAAGATGGTAGGTGTTGCAAGAGGGCATCAAAGGGCAGGCACACTGAAACCATAATCACAGAAAACTAGCCAGTCTGATCACACGGACCACAGTCTTGTCTAACTCAATGAAACTAAGCTATGCCGTGTGGGGCCACCCAATATGGACGGGTCATAGTGAAGAGGTCTGACAGAATGTGGTCCACTGGAGAAGGGAATGGCAAGCCACTTCAGTATTCTTGCCTTGAGAATCCCATGAACAGTATGAAAAGGCAAAAAGATAGGACACTGAAAGATGAACTTCCCAGGTCAGTAGGTGCCCAATATGTTACTGGAGATCAGTGGAGAAATAACTCCAGAAAGAATGAAGGGAAGGAGCAAAAGCAAAAACAATACTCAGTTGTGGATGTGACTGGTGATAGAAGCAGGGTCTGATGCTGTAAAGAGCAATATTGCATAGGAACCTGGATTGTTAGGTCCATGAATCAAGGCAAATTGGAAGTGGTCAAAAGGAGATGGCAAGAGTGAATGTCGACATTCTAGGAATCAGCGAACTAAAAGGGACTAGAATGGGTGAATTTAACTCAGAAAACCATTACATCTACTACCGTGGACAGGAAGAAATGGAGTAGCCATCATGGTCAACAAAAGAGTCCGAAATGCAGTACTTGGATGCAATCTCAAAAATGACAGGATGATCTCTGTTCATTTCCAAGGCAAACCATTCAATATCACAGTAATCCAAGACTATGCCCCAACCAGTAACGCTGAAGAAACTGAAGTTGAACAGTTCTATGAAGACCTACAAGACCTTTTAGAACTAACACCCAAAAAAGATGTCCTTTTCATTATAGGGTACTGGAATGCAAAAGTAGGAAGTCAAGAAACACCTGGAGTAACAGGCAAATTTGGCTTTGGAGTACGAAATGAAGCAGGGCAAAGGCTAATAGAGTTTTGCCAAGAGAACACACTGGTCATAACAAACACCCTCTTTCAACAACACAAGAGAAGACTCTACACATGGACATCACCAGATGGTCAACACTGAAATCAGATTGATTATATTCTTTGCAGCCAAAGATGGAGAAGCTCTATACAGTCAGCAAAAACAAGACTGGGAACTGACTGTGGCTCAGATCATGAACTCCTTATTGCCAAATTCAGACTTAAACTGAAGAAAGTAGGGAAAACCACTAGACCATTCAGGTATGACCTAAATCAAATCCCTTATGATTATACAGTGAAAGTGAGAAATAGATTTAAGGGACTAGATCTGAGATCTGATAGACAGAGTGCCTGATGAACTATGGATGGAGGTTCGTGATATAGTACAGGAGACAGGGAGCAAGACCATCTCCATGGAAAAGAAATGCAAAAAGGCAAAATGGTTGTCTGAGGAGACCTTACAAATAGCTGTGAAAAGAAGAGAAGTGAAAAGCAAAGGAGAAAAGGAAAGATATTCCCATTTGAATGCAGAGTTCCAAAGAATAGCAAGAAGAGATAAGAAAGCCTTCCTCAGCGATCAATGCAACAAAATACAGGAAAACAACAGAATGGGAAAGACTAGAGATGGCTTCATTAAAATTAGAGATACCAAGGGAACATTTCATGTAAAGATGGGTTCGATAAAGGACAGAAAAAGCATGGACCTAACAGAAGCAGAAGATATTAAGAAGAGGTGGCAAGAATACACAGAAGAACTGTACAAAAAAGCCCTTCATGACCCAGATAATCACAATGGTGTGATCACTCACCTAGAGCCAGACATCCTGGAATGTGAAGTCAGGTTGGCCTTAGAAAGCATCACTATGAACAAAGCTAGTGGAGGTGATGGAATTCTAGTTGAGAAAATTCAAATCCTGAAAGATGATGCTGTGAAAGTGCTGCACTCAGTATGCCAGCAAATTTAGAAAACTCAGCAGTGGCCACAGGACTGGAAAAGGTCAGTTTTCATTCCAATCCTACGGAAAGGCAATCCCAAAGAATGCTCAAACTACCGCACAATTGCACTCATCTCACACGCTAGTAAAGTAATGCTCAAAATTCTCCGAGCCAGGCTTCAGCAGTACATGAACCGTGAACTTCCAGATGTTCAAGCTGGTTTTAGAAAAGGCAGAGGAACCGGAGATCAAATTGCCAACATCTGCTGGATCATGGAAAAAGCAAGCGAGTTCCAGAAAAACATCTATTTCTGCTTTATTGACTATGCCAAAGCCTTTGACTATGTGGATCACAATAAACTGTGGAAAATTCTGAAAGAGATGGGAATACCAGACCACTTGACCTGCCTCTTGAGAAACCTATATGCAGGTCAGGAAGCAACAGTTAGAACTGGACATGGACCAACAGACTGGTTCCAAATAGGGAAAGGAGTATGTCAAGGCTTTATATTGTCACTCTGCTTATTTAACTTATATGCAGAGTACATCATGAGAAACGCTGGGCTGGAGAAGCACAAGCTGGAACCAAGATTGCCGGGAGGAATATCAATAACCTCAGATATGCAGATGACATCACCCTTATGGCAGAAAGTGAAGAGGAACTAAAAAGCCTCTTGATGAAAGTGAAAGAGGAGAGTGAAAAACTTGGCTTAAAGCTCAACATTTAGAAAACTAAGATCATGGCATCTGGTCCCATCACTTCATGGGAAATAGATGGGGAAACAGTGGAAACAGTGTCAGACTTCATTTTTTGGGGCTCCAAAATCACTGCAGATGGTGATTGCAACCATGAAATTAAAAGACGCTTACTCCTTCGAAGGAAAGTTATGTCCAACCTAGATAGCATATTAAAAAGCAGAGACATTGCTTTGTCAACAAAGGTCTGTCTAGTCAAGGCTATGGTTTTTCCAGTGGTCTTGTATGGATGTGAGAGTTGGACTGTGAAGGAAGCTGAGCGCTGAAGAATTGATGCTTTTGAACTGTGGTGCTGGAGAAGACTCTTGAGAGTCCCTTGGACTGCAAGGAGATCCAACCAGTCCATCCTAAAGGAGATCAGTCCTGGGTGTTCATTGGAAGGACTGATGCTGAAGTGGAAACTCCAGTACTTTGGCCACCTCATGGGAAGAGTTGACTCATTGGAAAAGACCCTGATGCTGGGAGGGATTGGGGGCAGGAGGAGAAGGGGCCGATGGAGGATGAGATGGCTGGATGGCATCACCGACTCGATGGACATGAGTTTGAGTAAACTCCGGGAGTTGGTGATGGACAGGGAGGCCTGGCGTGCTGCAGTTCATGGGGTTCCAAAGAGTCGGACATGACTGAGTGGCTGAACTGAACTGAACTGAATTGATCATAAACTTTTTTGCTTTGCTGTGACTTTTATAGTCTCAGAATGAACTTTTAAAATAAAACTTTTCGGGGCTAGGAAAGTCATGCCAAAGGCTTATCACAGATTTTGCCTAATCGAACTAAGTAAATTCCTCCCTTCTCAAGGTTTCCAAAATTCCTCGAGTTCTCTACCTGTTGTTGAGACAACCTTCCTAACTTATCTGATAAAATTGCTGGAAACTAAGAGCTTCCAATCTCTGGAAGGTTCAGATAGAGATAAAAGATAAATGTATCAATTTGTTTATAAAATGTAATTTTACCAAATTACTGTCATAATTAGTTTGAGTGGAAGGTTTTTTTTTCTTACATCTGGAAAACACAGATTCAAATCAGTAATTTTTCATATAGAAACCATAAAAGTTATACTCATATTCACCAGTTCATTCAGTCCTTTTGTTAACCTTTGTGAAGTCATCAGGTTTTCTATTAGAATCCTTACTCAGTTCAGAAACTGGTATTTATCCAAAAGTCCTTTTTATAAATCAAAAGAACCCAAATTTGGCCATTTTAGATTAAGATCTCTTTTAGTATAATTTCTCCAATTAACTAAGTACTTGCAAGTGTGAGCTCTGTATGTATTGTACATGAATCTGGCTCGAATGTTAGTCAGAGGCTGGCTTTCTGACACCCCTTTGTTTCTGTTGAGAGATTCTATTTCCCATTTTAAGCTGAACTTGTCGTCCGCTACAGTGGAGCGACCTCAGCATGTTTCAGCTGAGCCCTGGGTATTCCTCGATTTTTTTCCAATCAAGCCCTCCCTACCCAGTACCTTTCCATTGGGTGGGCAATTCTCCTGGCATCTTTCAGTCAGCCCCTCACCAAGGATCTTTTGATTAGATGGGAATTTCTCAATATCTTTCAACTGAACCCCACTCAATGTCTAGACCATGAGTGGGTATGCCCCGGATGTTTCACCCAGGGCCCCCCAGTATCTTTCCTACTAGGAGGGGGCAGGTAACCTGCTCCACTGGCAAATAAAACTCAGAATCTCAACCAATATGGGAGATTCAAGAACCAGGAGAGACTTACCCAAATTTGTCTGCGCTCCCCTAGGAGGCAGATGGGCACATGGGGCTGCTGCTGGTACCAAAGCTCTGGTTCCTTGTGGAGTCCAGTCAAAGGAAGGAAGTCCACTCTGGGTCCCTTCATGGTCGCCATAAGTGTCAACTAAAAAAAGATGTACAACTTGAGAATTGTGAGTTGAGTTTTATTTGGGGCAAAATGAGGACTGCAACCTGGAAGGCAGTATCTCAGATGACTCTGAGAGACTGCTCCAAAGCAGCAGTGGGGGAAAGCCAATATATAAGGTTTTGCTGAAGGGGAAGTTCAATACCATGAAGCGTTCAATTTACAAAGGGTTTTTTGTTAGTCATGAGGGTCTGGTGTAACCATGAAGGAATTTAGTGCTTCTCTAGATATGAGGAGATGCAAGGATTGAGATCATAAAATCTGTTCCTAAAAACATCCAACTCTCTAAAAGTCCTGTCCCACCAGATTCCCTGGAGCACAGAGTGCCTCACTCCACCCTGAAGTCCCTCAGGGGTTGTTGAAGGTCAGCAGCTATAGCAGCATGTGTTCAATCTCCGTAGAAGCAGATGGCGAATGCCTTGTTGTTCAGTCACTGGCAATGCTCTTGGTAAGTGCCAATTTGTAGTTGACACTGCAGGCCAAAACATCCTGGCTCACCAAGAGTAAGTGCAGGGCAAGAGCAGGAATGGAAGACACCTGAGCTGAGACAGCCAAGTGGACAGAAAGGATGTGGGAGAAGTCACTTCCCCTCTCAGGGCCTCAGAGTCTCTATCTACAGATTAAGTTGGATTAACTGACTTCTACGGTCCCTCAGGGGCTTGGAAGTTGTATTGTAGGTGTTTTCAGGCAGATAAACAGTCCAGAGCTCCCTCACCCCACAAACACCCACTCACGTTAGCTTTGTGAAGGGTGGGGGGCAGGGGCACTTAAACACAGCAGTACCGGGGAGAAGGTACTAGAAACTATGCGTTTGAATATAGGTACAGATAGCCACTTATCACTTGGCTGACTGATCATGTTACTTAGCCTTTGTAAGCCTAGTTTCCCCATCTGTGAAATGAGATAACACACCTACCTCATGGGACTGCAGGGAAAGTTCAGTGAGTTAACTGTAGAAGTCAAGAGTTTGGAACCTGGTGCTGTGGATCACTCTTATTCCTCTATGTCAAGAGAATGCCATAAACTTTAACTAAATAAATTGATTACCAGTGGAGGGGAAAGGAGGATGGGGAGAGCAATAGAAACCAAAGGTGGAGCTGAGTATTTCTTTGTCAGCAAACTGAGTTGGCCCGTGGAGGGCTTTTCATCACTGGTTCCACCTTCAGCACCTGTGTCTACACTAGCTCCTTCCCAGCCTCTGTCTCAAAGGATAGGGTTCAGTCTCCAGGTAGAAGATTCTCCCCCAGGGAACTTAGCTTCTCTAAGGATGCCACTGCCTTCAATGTCATATGCTTACCTGCTCTGCTCAGTTGGGGAGATACCACACCCACGCATTCCTCTCCATCTCCAAAACACACTTAACCTTGACCTGCCTAGACTGTAAACACAGTCCCTTCCTGCTGTCTTCACCCCTGATCAGAAGGACAGTGGGCTGGGAGGCAGGGTGAGTTTAGGTGAGCACAAATCTGTTTGTGCAACTGAGAAAAGCAAACTTCCAGAGCACAGCCCATCTACGTGGGCTCCCAGGTCATCATTGCAGAAAACAAAGTGTTCCAAAAATGCCTTTTGCCACCCTGCCAAAATTGCATGAGAAGTTCCCTTGCATTCCTGTAAACAACACTATAATTTGCAAAACACTTTCTTGTCTAACACTGCATTTTAACCTGACCTCAATGAAAGAGAAAGGACAAGCATTATCCTCATTTTACAGATGAGGTTCGGAGAGATTAAGTGACTTCAGGTGGAACAGTTAAGAGTGCAGCAGGAAGTGGGATTCCTAACACGGTGCTGCAGCCTATACATGCAGGAACCAGGCTTACATAGCTCTCTGGATTTGGAAATTTGAGCTACCCATTGCAATGCACTGAGTCCTTAAAAAGCTTTTAGGTGATAGTTGTGATGATGGTGGTGGTAATAGTGTGAATTCTGCCTTTATTTTGCCTTCTAGACCAGGTCAGGGTGGAGCAGAAAACAGGCTCCTAAATATTAAAAATAAAACCTGATTGAAAAAGTCATAAATGCCCCCCTCCTGTGAGCTGAGAACTCAAAATACACAGCAAGCTCTTGTTGATCCACAGTTAAGAGAATCATATTGTGCAAGACGTACCAGTCTTTAATCCTTTCCTCAACAAGTTTCTACTGGGCACCTACAAGGTGCCAGGTACTGGCTGAACTCTGGGTCTGTAGTCTCGCAGATCATCCTTGCCTATACAGAACATATAGTTTCTTAGGGAAGGCGGATGTTGATTAGATAATTGTACACACAACCATGATTACAAACTGTGATAATTGCTGAAATTTATGAGCACTTATAGCCCAAAGGTCTGAGCAAAAGTTTCCCAGAGGAAGTGGCCTGCAAGCTGGAGCTGCCCTGGCAGATGATGAGGGATAGCAGTCCTGGCAGGTGAGGTAGACACAGAGATGTGCCCTCCCCTATCAAGAGAGAACTTGCCTTCAACCAAGGGGTGCAGTCAGCAGACAGCCTTGCATAGCATTTGTACAGAACTGCGTTGCCTGAGGTCACTGCCACACCCTAACTGCAGAAGCCCAGGGGTATTTGCTCCAGGGCTTCCCCAGGATGTTGGCTGAAGCTTTGGCAGGCCTGCCTTCTGGGTTTTCTTTTGCTGCCTGATCATGCTTCCTCCTGCTTGGTTGTACAGCAGTGGATTCTCAATGTTCATCTTGCACCTCACACTCCATCTTAGCACTGGTGGGAGGTAGACAGCATCACAAGCCAGGGGTCGCTGGAGGCTGAGATGTCTGAAGAGCTCCAAGAAGTCTAGGGTGATTGCAGTTCAGACGTGAGGGAGGGGCAGGATTGGAAGACAAGGGTCAGAGATGAGCTGTGGTAGGACAGATAGGCCAGGTTCTAAATGTAATAATTTTGGTTTCATTTTAAGAACAATTAGAAGCCCCTGGAAGGCTTAAAATAATAAGAGAATTACATGATCATATTTATATTTAAAATCCTGCTGAATGGAAGATGAATTGGAGGAGGGCAATGGAGGGTGCAGGAGGATGACCTATGGCACAGATAAGGTCCAGGGTTGGCCTGGACTAGAGTGTGGGTGATGGGAAATGGACAGGCATCCTGAGAACCTGGTATAATACCTGGCACATAGAGGTTTTCAATAAATTTTCATTAAATGAGTGTGGAAGTTGATTCTACAAGGCTCTCAAAGTGCTTGCAGTCCAGTAGGAGTTGGGCAGCTCATGGTAAGTGTGGAAAAGGCAGCTCCTAAGAGTGTGGCACAGTCAGCTGTTGGAGTAAATGAGGGCCATTCCACTCAGTGAGGATGATGAGAGACCTTCATAAGTAACCACAGAACAGAACAGAAGGTGAGAGGTTCTTCCCAGAAGAGCAGATGGGCACTGTAGTGTTGTAGGGAGAGGTATGTGACCTCTCAGAATGTCAGATCATGCTTGGGCTGAGTGCTTAAGGGTAGCTCTTAGTCCTTTGCTCCCAAGGACTCTTGGGAAGCTGGTAGAAGTTAGCACTCTCAGTAATCAAATACCTTGACTTGCCCCTTGGAAGGAAAGCTATGATAAACCTAGACAGTGTATTAAAATGCAGAGACGTCACTTTGCCAACAAAGTTCTGTATAGTCAAAGCTTTGGTTTCTCACAGTAGTCGTATACTTTGAGAGTTGGACCATAAAGAAGGCTGAGCATCAAAGAATTGATGCTTTCCAATTGTAGTGTTGGAGAAGATTCTTGTGAGTCCCTTGGACTGCAAGGAGATCCAACCAGTCAATCCTAAAGGAAATAAACCCTGACTATTTATTGGCAGGACTGATGCTGAAGCTGAAGCTCCAATACTTTGGCCACCTGATGTTAAGAGGTGACTCACTGGAAAAAACCCTGATTCTGGGAAAGACTGAAGACAAAAGGAGAAGGGAGCAGCAGAGGATGAGATGGTTAGATAGCATCACCAACTCCATGGACATAAGTCTGAACAAACTCGGGGAGATAGTGAAAGACAGAGGAGCCTGGCATGCTATAGTCTATGGGGGGGGTTGCAAACAGCCAGACATGACTTAGCAACTAAACAGCAGTGATCTAGGCCAATGATTCTAAAGTGGTTCCCAGAGTTTTTGCTTAAAATTTACCAGAGCCTTCGTACAGACTTGCTGGTTCTGAAACTCCGGGAATAGTTTTACCCAGAGATTTTCCCTTAATCAGGATTCTGCTGTGCACTAAAATTTGAGAACCACAGGTGCAGGGCAAGGCAGGGCACTATCATGGTGGGAAAAGTCCAGATCAGGAAGGTCTGGATTCTGGTTCCAAATTTGTCACTAATCAGATGTATGACCTTGAACCAATACTATCTCTTCTTGAAGCTTAAATGCTTCATCTGCAGAACTACTTGCATTTCTACGTGGTTTCTGAGTTACTGGCTCTTCTGAGAGCTTAAAGACAGTTAAGCTTCCCCCTCCATTGCAACTGACTACCCCAGTCACAGATGCAGCCTCTGTTCACCTTGGTTTCCTTACCTGTCAGTGAGGTGACAACATTATCTGCCTCAGAGAATTACTGAGAGGATTAAAATGACATTTAAAAAATTTATTTTCCTTGTGGATATTTGGGTAGATTAGAAAGTCTGAAAGGATACACACTCTATTGTTAAAGATGCTTATCTTTGAGTGGTGGGATTATTGGTCATTAAGCTTTCTTTTTGCTTAATGTATTATCAATATTTTAATAAATGATAAATTTCAAAAGGAATGTTAAAAATAAAAATAAATTTAAAAAATATGAACATAGAATTATCATACAATCCAGCAATTCCTCTTCTGGATATATACACAAAAGAGTTAAAGGCAGGAAGGGACTTGAACAGATATTTGTGCACCAGTGTTCAAAACGGCATTATTCACAATAGTCAAAAGGTGGAAACAACCCAAATCTCAGAAAAATGTGGATAAACAAAATAAAATGGAATATTACTCAACCCTTAAAAGGAAGAAAATTTTGACATACCCTACTACATAGATGAAACTTAAAGACATTATGCTGAGTGAAAAGAACATTGTATAGACACAAAAGGACAATTATTGTATTACTTTGTGTTTAAAAGAGGTAACTATAATAAGCAAATTTATAGAGACAAAAATTAGAATAGATTACCAAGGGCTGGATGGAAAGGTGGAATGGGGAGTTACTTTTTAAGAGGGGCACAGTCTCCTCTTGGGAGGATGAGAAAGCTCTGGAGACGGATGGTGGTGATGGTTGCACAACAATGGAAATGTACTTAAATTGGACACTTATGAATGTTCAGAATGGTAAATTCTATGTTATGTATATTTTACCACAAAAACTAATGAACAAGGATTTCCTGTGCCATGCAAGAACATTTAAAGAAGGAAACAATATAAATGCTGATGGTTTCAGACGTGGCTACGGAGGTGTTTCTGGAGGCATTTATGTGGGTTTCTCCCTTTTCCTCCCCACCCCCCCACCCCCCCCCCCGCCACATACCAGTCAGCTCCCATCCTTGGTCCTCGTGTTTTCCTTTCTAAATAAGAACCTCATTTTTGAAAAGTCGGGCTTCAGTTTTTAGTGGAAATTTAGGGGGAGGGTTTCATTGAGATCCTACCTGCTCTGAGTGTCTTTGGAACAACTAATTGCCTCTCTAACAAGTAAATATTAGTTTAGGTGAGCTGATAGCCAGGGCACATGTACTAGTAAGCTTTCAAAATGACGTGCAAAGTGGGTTAAAGATAAACTTGTGATACAAAGCCAAGCTGGACACAGGCAACTGGTGCATTTGACACAAGTGGAATTCGTGGAGATTGGGACCAAATAGAAACATTTCACAAAAGCCGTATTTGCAGTTCAGTATGGCACTGATAACATTTCAAAACGGAGGCAGACACGTTGTGGTCTTAGCAGCTGACGCAACAAAACCAGGTATCAGAGAACAGGGGTAGGGAAGGGTAGAGGACTGAAAGGAAACAATTGTCTAAGATTCAGGAACAAACATAACCTCCGTCATTCAGAGGGTATTTATTGTTCCACATCCTTTGATTTCCTGCTCCCTGGATTTTACTTTTTCCATGGAGGGCATTTGGGAAAAATTTCAGAAATAGCCCTAGGTATTAATATAAAGAGGATACTTAGCAGGAAACTCAATGACTTCAGCTATTCAGTGCCCCCGAATAGGCAGAATATTAAGTAAGCAATGGCTCGAATCAATGCTTTCAACTGGTTTACTCATTCAGCTTCCCAGATATTTTCTTCATGAAGCCACAGAATCTTTCACCTAGAGAAGCTTGCAAAATAGTTTTGGGACCTCAGAAGTTAGGAGAAAAAATATCTATGTGATATCATAACCCATTGTCATTTGTTGTTCTCATTTACTCCTTTAGTTTTGGGGGGTTTTGGATTCTAATTCTGTGTGTGTGTTTGGTGAAGGAAAAGGCAGCTTTTATTGTAAAGGCACCAGTACAAGGAGGATGGGTGACTAGTGTTCTAAAACCCTGCACTAGGGAATCTGGACCTGGAGAGGTGGGATGGGGGAAGTGGGAAGGATGCTCAAGAGGGAGGGGATGTATGTTCACACACAGCTGATTGATTCTGTTGTACAGCAGAAAACTAACACAACGTTGTAAAGCAATTGTACACCAAAATAAATAAAATAAAATAAAATAAAAAAAACAAGCAAGAAAGGGAATCTGTTTCCTATTTTATGCCTGGAGAAACAAGCATAAGTTATTTGTGATTTGGGTTTAGCACCAGAGTGGCCTGGGGAAAATCTTTCTTCATTAGCAATAATATTATTATGATAGGGACAGAGTAAAGGGACAAAGTGGACGATTAAATTCCACTAGGGGACTGTAAGTATAAAAAATACAGGATACCCCTGTAAGTCAATGATTACTCAAAAAAGTAAGTCTGCTTAACCACGAAACAGGTTGTTTAGAAACAAAACCTTACAACACAGGTGTGAGATATGCTCCAAAACAATATAATAATGGTGGCATGAGACCCACATCCTGCCCAGTGAGCTCAATGAGTTAATGATCCCTAGGACATGCTCTTTGCACAGTATTATAAAAATAATAATTTGTAGACCTAGCTTGACCATGCTGGGACAAGAAAACTCTTGCCCAACCTGGAGGAGGAGCTGATGGTGGAAGCATGATGTCTACTCAAGAAAGAGAGATTTTTCTGCCCCCACTTTTATTTTGATTATAAAACTGTAACCCACAGGTTCTCAGGCATGGCATCCTCTCAGCTGCTCACTTGTAAGCCTCACAAGTAACCTATTCTAATAAGTTATTTCTTATCTATCACTTTGCCTCTTGCTGAATTCTTTCTGTGCTGAGACATAAAGGACTATGACACCAGAGCTCTTCAGAGCCCCCAAAATGACACCAAATGGTTTCAATTAAAGCTAACAGCTATTAAAAATTTTTAATGTGTCAGATATTGTGCTAAGTGCTTTACTGCATCATATCAAACAACCCTCAGAACAGCCTTATGACATAGTTACTACCATGATCCCTATTACACAGATAGGAAAATTCATATTCAGAGAGATTGGGCTACTTTTCAAGATCACATAGCTAATAAGTGGCAGCGCTAAGACCTGACCTTCAGATCTCAAAGGTTAGAGGTTCAGTCCCACAAGACTGCCCCCACTTTTGATACCAGCTGCGACTCTTCACAAAGGTTCAGTAATTCTCTAGGGTGACTCACAGAACTCAGGAAAGTTCTATACTTATTACAGTTTTATTATAAAGGATATAACCCAGAAGCAGCCAAATGGAAGAGATGCATAGGGTGGGTAGGGGGAGGGGATCAGCACAGGAGGTAGAGGAGGGCACACCATCCTGCTAGCACACGGATGTGTTTGCTCACTAACCAGAGTCCACCTGCTGACACACAGCAAAGCCAATCTACTGATACCAGGTCATGGTGAAGGAAAGCATAGCATTTATTGTAGGGCACCAAAGCCAAGGAGTGGGGAGAAAAACCACAGAACCATGCCAACTTGATCTTTGAAGTTTGGGTTTTTAGAAATAAAATTTTTTAAACTTATACACAAATATTCTTTTCTGATTTTTTATTATTGTTATTTTATTTTTGTTTTTTGTCCATGCCATGCAACATGTGGGATCTTAGTTCTCTGACCAGGGGTCAAATCAGTGGCCCCTACATTGGAAGCACAGAGTCTTAACCTCTGGACTGCCAGGTAAGTCTCCGGGGTTTTTTTTCTTTTTTTTTTTAAGAGGAAGAATGAAGAGGCTGGGGTTAATCATCATCTTCTGACATTTCTGTGACATTTCGTAATCATAGTTTTGGGGGTGAGGATGTCTCTGGTTTACAATTCTCTGCCCAGGAGATCCAACATCTAGGAGGGCTCATCTTGCCCTGGAGAAACAATCCGAATTTGTACGTTAATGATGATACCTATAATAGCAATGTTACTACACTGACAATGTTATCTTAATGATGTTGGGGGCCACCACAATGGCTTAGCAGGGAGGAATCTGCTCGAAATGCAGGAGATGCCGGATACTCAGTTTCGGTCCCTAAGTCGAGAAGGTCCCTTGGAGGAGGAAATGGCAACCCACTCCAGTATTCCTACCTGAAAAGCCCATGGACAGAGGAGCCTGGCAGGCTACAGTCCATGGGGTTGCAAAGAGTCAGACACAACTGAGCATAGCACAGCTTAATGATATTATGGACAACAGCAATTTTAGTCATCTGACTGTTTGATTAGTGTTCCATTAGCACAGAATTGAGGTCAGAGGGGATAAGAAAATAATAAAGTTTTGGATAGACAGATTAATCACAAACTCAGTAATGGGCGGGACTTGGTTTCATGTTCACCAGCTCATAAGTTCCCCAAGGCTCCTTGTTCAAAAGTTTTGAACTCTTGATTGTTGATTACATCAATCAATGTAATGTAGGCACAATTGATTACGTCATTGACCACTGGTGATTGAACTCAATCTCTAGACTCATTCATCTCTCTGGAGTTTGGGAGGTGGGACTGAAATTTCCAACCCTCTAATCAAGCGTGTGACTGGCTAGCACCTCTCTTGAAACTTTCTAATGGCTCATGTTGAGCCACCTTGTTACCAGAAAACTGTGATTCCCAATTCTCCCATATATATGGTAGCTTTAAAATGTTTTAATTTCCCCAAGTGTCTCACTCTGCTTTTTAAGGGGCTCTAGTGAGTGTTAGATACTCAGTTGTGTCCAGCCCTTTGCGACCCCATGGAGTGTAGCCTTCCATGATCCTCTGCCCATGGAATTCTCCAGGCAAGAATACTGGAGTAGGTTGCCATTCCCTTTGTCAGGGGATCTTTTTGACCTAGGAACTGAACCCTGGTTTCCTGCACTGCAGGCAGATTCTTTAGCCTCTGAGCCATGAGGGAAGCCCTAAGGGGATCTACGTGGTCTCTTGAATTTCTCAATCAGTAATCTTCTGCTCCAGGAGTATGTGGGTCTGTAGTCCCTCTGTGACTTTCATGAGCCAAGTCCACTACTTCCCACAGCTTTTCCCAACCTGAGATCTGAGCTGTGCCATATTTGTCCATCTGAGCTTCAAGTTAGGCAACACAGAGACCAAGCAGACAGCTCCCACACTGGTTAAAATATTGAAAATTAGGTCCACTCTTCCTTCTCTAGTTCACAGAAGAAAACTGGGGATGGATAGTTACTCCCCTAAACCACTATCTGCTATGAAGAGGAAAGGGTGGGGCAGGAACAAGTAAAAACATCATAAAACTTCTACTTTGAATGTGGCTTTTTTTGACTGATTTGGAGAGCTCTTATTAAGCTAGTTTACCCAATCTCTGATTGTTGATTTAAATGTTTACATGGGGGGAAATGAGGGCCTAGAGCCTACTCATCCATTATCTTGCTGATGTCATTCTGACAGAAACAGAGTGAATGGATAAAAACAGGTGATTAAATAGTTAATCCCACTAGAGGATTGTAAGTAAAAAAAATATGGGACACCCCTGTAAGTTAATGATTACTAAAGACCACAGGTTTGCTTAACCACGAAACCAAGCAGGCTTGCTTAGGTACAAAACCATGCAACAGAAGCATGAAACATGCTCCCAAACCACAAAACAATGGTGGCATGAGACCCGCGTCCTGCCCAGTGAGCTCAATAAGTTAATGATCCCTAGGGCATGCTCTTTGCACACATAAAAAACAATAATTTGTGGACCTAGCTTGACCATGTAGGGACAAGAAAACTCCTCTGCCCAACCAGGAGGAGGAGCTGATGGTGGAAGCATGATGACTACTCAAGAGAGACAAAGATTTTTCTGCCCCTGACTTTTCCTTTGATTATAAAACTGTAAGCCCAGTAAGTTCCTGGGCACAGCATCCTCTTGCCCTCCTGCTCGTTAGCCTCACAAGCATCCTATTCTAATAAATCATTTCTTATCTATCACTTTGCCTCTTGCTGAATTCTTCTGTGCTGAGACATAAAGGACTATGGTACTGGAGCTCTTCAGAGCCATGAAATGACACCAAATGGTTTCAACTCTAAAGATCTTTTAATATGTGACCATAGCGAATTCCCTGTGGGCTCCACCAGGTAGGTAACAGGTGAAGTGGGACAAACCAGGGCCCTGGTAAAAACACCACGAAGCTGGTGTCTATATTTCTTCCATACTGAGAGAAGGCCAGAATGTCAGAACCGAAAGGGCCTTGCGATTATCCAGTCCCCACCCCCATGAAGATAGGGGCCAATGAGGGTTATCACTGCTCCCCCCCCCATACCATGAGCCAATTGAGATCTGAGATGAAGTGTGAGAATGAAAAATGTCATCTGCCAGATCAGTAGGCAAAGCATACTTCATCCATCAAACTAGTAACCACCGCAGCCACCTCCCACTGTGTACCCTGAGGGAATTCAGAATGGAGAAAGCAGGACACTGGCACTAGATAGTTAAGATGCTCATGAAAGGAATGATTTCAATGAGCCCAGACTCTTGCATCTTCCTAAACATAGAAAATCGCTAAATTCATTAACTTGAGATGTCTTGTTTTCTTTAATTAACAGTACTCTTTTAATGGGCTTCCCTGGTGGTGCAGATGGTAAAAAATCTGCCTGCAGTGCAAGGGACCTGGGTTCAATCCCTGGGTTTGGAAGATCCCCTGGAGAAGGAAATGGCTACCCACTCCAGTATTCTTGCCTGGAGAATCCCATGGACAGTTCCAACTACCTGCTTTTTATTGCAGAAACTCCTATATATCCTGGTTTCTCCCTTACCTCTTCAGAGCAGTCCCTCAGAGCTATCTGAGAAGCTGTTTTCCAGGCTTAAGTCCTCAGTCTTGTCTGCCAAATAAAACATAATTCTTACCTTCTAGATTGAGTTTTTATTTTTCAGTCAAGAAATGTTTTTCTCTCCCTTCTCAGGAAATAGTTAACTGCTCACATTGAAAGTAATTTTACATTCTGCTAAATGCTTTCCCTTTTGTTTTCTTATTCACTTTTCAACCACCCTGAGAGATGGGTGCTATTAACCTGTCATACAGATGAGGCAACTGGGAGTGGAAGAGCTGCAGATTTCTTCTGGGCCACATAGTTTGTCTAATGGCAGAGTCAGAACTTCCCTTTGAAAACCTATTTCTGTAGGTTTCCCCTTGCTGAATTATTTTCCGTGCTGAGACATAAAGGACTATGGTATTGGAGCTCTTCGGAGCCCTGAAATGACACCAAATGGTTTCAACTCTAAAGATATTTTAATAATATGTGACCATAGCTGTAATTCTGCCAGTGGCTTAAGTGATATATGCCATGTGGAGTCTCCTTCTCCTCCTCCATGGACAAAGAGCCTGTGGCTTCTTCCTAAAGATGACAGAACTGGGAAAGCCAGATTCCAGGACAAGAAAGGAGTTCTGACCTTCAGGGTCACTTCTGATGGATGATACAGCAGTGATGCAAGTCCCAGATGATGAGGACAGGGTCTGAGGGTCACAGGCTTTGTCCCAGTAAGTGCAAAGAAAAGTGTCAGCTCTCAAGCCAGAAGTACCACTCACAAGGAGCAACTGGAAGTGTTTTTTTATTTAGAAGACCAGCACCTTGGCCCTCCAGCTTCAAGGCCCTGAACCTGGGCCCCAACTTTCTTCTCTTGCCACAGGCTCGGGCATTCCGCTTGCTGGGTTAAATGCTTGATTAGACACTCTGGTGACAAGTACAGAGCTTCACTTTCTCACTGCCTTAGGACACAGAGGACAGAGACTCTGGGCTTTTGAAAAGTTTGGGAAAATAGAGGGAAGAAAAATAATACAGGTGAGAAAAAGGCAAATCTTACAAAGACCTAATAATCACCTGTTACTTTATCTTGAGTGTCCAGGCCCCTGCTATAATCAGGGCCTTGCAGAGGAGAAGGAAGACTCCAGCCAATTCCATTAGCTAAGGGTCACTTTAATTAAGGGGGAAAAAAGGTCAAAGGAAGATATCACAATTGTGGTATCATTTGCTTATATATTCAGTAAACTCTTTTATATAAAAATTTTCAGACTCACAAAAAAGGACACCCATATATACCACCAACCAGCTTCAACAACTGTTAATATTTTTGCCATATTTGCTTCATCTGTATATAATACACTTCATCATTGAAGGTGACATTGACTATAAGATACTCCATTATTTTATAAAAAAAAATAAAAAGAAGAAAACACTGCCATTTAATTGTTAAAACACTACCAATTTCTAAGATACATTCCAATTTCAGGGATATTAAAAGTGTTAAAAAAAAGTGTGTCTAAAGAGTATGTATTCTAAACAAATGGGACCTAATGAAACTTAAAAGCTTTTGCACTACAAAGGAAACTATAAGCAAGGTGAAAAGACAGCCCTCAGATTGGGAGAAAATAATAGCAAATGAAGAAACAGACAAAGGATTAATCTCAAAAATATACAAGCAACTCCTGAAGCTCAATTCCAGAAAAAATAAATGACCCAATCAAAAAATGGGCCAAAGAACTAAACAGACATTTCTCCAAAGAAGACATACAGATGGCTAACAAACACATGAAAAGATGCTCAACATCACTCATTATTAGAGAAATGCAAATCAAAACCACAATGAGGTACCATTACACGCCAGTCAGGATGGCTGCTATCCAAAAGTCCACAAGCAATAAATGCTGGAGAGGGTGTGGAGAAAAGGGAACCCTCTTACACTGTTGGTGGGAATGCAAACTAGTACAGCCACTATGGAGAACAGTGTGGAGATTCCTTAAAAAACTGGAAATAGAACTGCCATATGACCCAGCAATACCACTTCTGGGCATACACACTGAGGAAACCAGATCTGAAAGAGACACGTGTATCCCAGTGTTCATCGCAGCACTGTTTATAATAGCCAGGACATGGAAGCAACCTAGATGCCCATCAGCAGACGAATGGATAAGGAAGCTGTGGTACATATACACCATGGAATATTACTCAGCCATTAAAAAGAATTCATTTGAATCAGTTCTAATGAGATGGATGAAACTGGAGCCCATTATACAGAGTGAAGTAAGCCAGAAAGATAAAGAACATTACAGCATACTAACACATATATATGGAATTTAGAAAGATGGTAACGATAACCCTATATGCAAAACAGAAAAAGAGACACAGAAGTACAGAACAGACTTTTGAACTCTGTGGGAGAAGGTGAGGGTGGGATGTTTCGAAAGAACAGCATGTATACTATCTATGGTGAAACAGATCACCAGCCCAGGTGGGATGCATGAGACAAGTGCTTGGGCCTGGTGTACTGGGAAGACCCAGAGGAATCGGGTGGAGAGGGAGGTGGGAGGGGGGATCGGGATGGGGAATACGTGTAACTCTATGGCTGATTCATGTCAATGTATGACAAAACCCACTGAAATGTTGTGAAGTGATTAGCCTCCAACTAATAAAAAAAATAAATAAAATAAAAAAAAGAGTATGTATTGCATAATTCCATTATGTGACATTCTAGATCAAGTGAAACTAATCTATGGTGAAAGCGGTCATCAGAACTGTGGTTCCCTCAATGGGGGCAGGAGAGGGGATTTATTGGGAAGAGCCAGGAGAAAATTTTCTGGGGAAAATATTCTGTATTTTGATAGAGTAATGGCATTTGTCAAAACTCATGTAACTGTAACACTTAAGGTCTTTATGTAATATATAATTCATTTTACACCTCAATTAAAAATTAAAGTAACAAATTGCATATAATCAGTTTTGTTTTACTAGAATATTTTAAAGTAAATTACAGTAAATTTTTCAACATGCGTCTTCAAAAAATAAGAATATTCTACTACATAACTACAGTACTAATATAGCATACCTAAAATTTACCAGTAGTTCCTTAGCCCATATTAAAATCTCTCAAACAGTAATTATCTATTTTATTTTCTTTGTTTTTAAACTTATTATAAAATAAACCACATTTGAAAAGTGAAAAGTATGGGCTTTCCTGGTGGCTCAGACACTAAAGAATCTGCCTGCAATGCAGGAGACTCAGGTTGGACCCCTGGGTTGGGAAGATCCCCTGGAGAAGGGAATGTTAACCCACTCCAGTGTTCTTGCCTGGAGAATTCCATGGACCAAGGAGCCTAGCAAGCTATAGTCCGTGATGTTGCAAAGAGTCGGACACAACTGAGCAACTAAAACATATTTACGGAAAGCTATACCAAACATACATATAGATTAGTGATTATTGTAAGATGAATACTCTTATAGCCACCACTTGGGAAAAGAGGTAAAACTTTGCTGGCCTCCTTAGAAGTCATCTGTATGACTGATCTCAATCACAAACACCGCTTCTTCAAAGAGACCAGAAATCTAAGCAAGATTCCCTGAGTTTTTGCATGTTGATAGCATGTTCTTCGTTTCTTTGCCCCTTTACCCAGTTGGATACTCAATTCAGTTGGATACAAAGCCTTTGACCCGTGTTTTCTTTCCTTGATTATCTTATATATATGACTTTTCATTTTCTTTTGGCATAAAGCACTGTTGAAAGTTTAATGAAAATCTACGTTTCTTTCCATCAAAGTTCACTTGGCCCTCTTGCCTTGATGCAAAAAAAGGGGGGGAGGGCAATTTAATTCTTTTCCTTTAAGGTCTAAAATATTTCTTGGTGTTGGTCATTCTGGGTCAATATTTTCAGGTAAAGGTGTGCCTCTTCAATATATAGTTTCAAATCTATTTCAAGACAATTTTCTTGAATTACAGTTTTTAGTACTTGTCATATTGTTCCCTTGTTTCATTTTCTTTCAGAGTTGTGCTTAGTCGCACAGTCGTGTCTGACTTTTTGCTACCCCATGGACTGTAGCCCTCCAGGCTCCTCTGTCCATGGGATCCTCCAGGCAAGAATACTGGAGTGAGTTGCCATGCTCTCCTCCAGGGGATCTTCCCAATTCAGGGGTCGAACCCAGGTCTCCCACATTGCAGGAGGATTCTTTACCAACTGAGCCACCAGGGAAGCCCTGTTATAATACGTTGGATCTCATTTACATGGCTTCAATATTTGTCACAAAAAACCTCAAATAGCCAAAACAATCTTGAGAAAGAAGAATGGAACTGGAGGAATCAAGCTGCCTGACTTCAGGCTCTACTACAAAGCCACAGTCATCCAGACAGTATGGTACTAGCACAAACACAGAAATACAGATCAATGGAACAAAATAGAAAGCCCAGAGATAAATCCATGTACCTATGGACACCTTATCTTCGACAAAGGAGGCGAGAATATACAATGGAAAAAAGACAACCTCTTTAACAAGTGGTGCTGGGAAAACTGGTCAACCACTTGTAAAAGAATGAAGCTAGAACATTTTCTAACACCATACACAAAAATAAACTCAAAATGGATTAAAGATCTAAATTAAGACCAGAAACTGTAAAACTCCTAGAGGAGAACATAGGCAAAACACTCTCCGACATAAATCACAGCAAGATCCTCTATGACCCACCCCCAGAATATTGGAAATAAAAGGAAAACTAAACAAATGGGACCTAATGAAACTTAAAAGCTTTTGCAAAACAAAGGAAACTATAAGCAAGGTGAAAAGACAGCCTTCAGAATGGGAGAAAATAATAGCAAATGAAGAAACAGACAAAGGATTAATCTCAAAAATATACAAGCAACTCCTGCAGCCCAATTCCAGAAAAATAAATGACCCAATCAAAAAATGGGCCAAAGATCTGAACAGACATTCCTCCAAAGAAGACATACAGATGGCTAACAAACACATGAAAAGATGCTCAGCATCACTCATTATCAGAGAAATGCAAATCAAAACCTCAATGAGGTACCATTACACGCCAGTCAGAATGGCTGCTATCCAAAAGTCTACAAGCAATAAATGCTGGAGAGGGTGTGGAGAAAAGGGAACCCTCTTACACTGTTGGTGGGAATGCAAACTAGTACAGCCACTATGGAGAACAGTGTGGAGATTCCTTAAAAAACTGGAAACAGAACTGCCATCTGAACCAGAAATCCCACTCCTGGGCATACACACCAAGGAAACCAGATCTGAAAGAGACACGTGTATCCCAGTGTTCATCGCAGCACTGTTTATAATAGCCAGGACATGGAAGCAACCTAGATGCCCATCAGCAGAAGAATGCATAAGAAAGCTGTGGTACATATACACAATGGAATATTACTCAGCCATTAAAAAGAATACATTTGAATCAATTCTAATGAGATAGATAAAACTGGAGCCCATTATACAGAGTGAAGTAAGCCAGAAAGATAAAGACCAATACAATATACTAACGCATATATATGGAATTTAGAAAGATGGTAATGATAACTCTATATGCAAGACAGAAGAAGAGATACAGATGTAGATAACAGACTTTTGGACTCTATGGAAGAAGGCGAGGGTGGGATGATCTGAGAGAACAGCATTGAAGCAAGTATACTATCAATTGTGAAACAGATTGCCAGTCCAGGTTTGATGCATGAGACAAGTGCTTGGGGCTGGTGCACTGGGATGACCCAGAGGGATGGGATGGGGAGGGAGGTGGGAGGGGGGATCGGGATGGGGAACACATGTAAATCCATGGCTGATTCATGTCAATGTATGGCAAAAACCACTACAATATTGTAAAGTAATTAGCCTCCAACTAATAAGAATAAGTGGAAAAAAAAAAAGAAAAAAACAAACAAACAAACAAAAACAAAACAAAAAAGCCATAGGTTCAAGTCCCAATCTGAGTTGCAGGGTTTCAGTGGTTGCAGTTGTTCTCCCTCTCCTGTATTTTGGACTTCAACCTTACCACCTGGCCTTGTTGTAGATGCTGTCCATAGATTTGGGATTTACCATCTAGTTGCTCTGTCTGCTTTTTTCTTTTCTTTTCTTTTTGTTGGGGAGAAGATTCAGGGAGATTTAAAAAACTATGCTACTGTTAGGGGAAGCACACTGACTGAAACTGCCCAACCTGGCCAGGCACCATAGTAACCATTTGCATGAGTTACTTTACAACAGGAGGTCCTGGTAAGGAGCATGGAACTAATAAGCCACCACCTACCGGAAGAATTCAGGAACGGTCAAAAGGAGAGGCCACATGTCCTACCACCTCCCAGAATCCTTGCTGGCGTCCATCTTGGCTGAGCAATGTGTGCACCACCAGGAAGGACCCTGAGTCAGAATGATTGGCCAAAGACAACCCGGAAACTACTCCCATCACCATAAAACCCGAGACTGTGAACCATGTGGCAAAATAGTTCTTCTGGGTTCCCTTATCCTACTGCTCTCAGCATGGGCAAGACTTCCCAGTAAAGTCTGTTGCTCTGTCAGCAGATGTGTCTCCTCAGACACTTCATTTCCAGTGTTAGACAAGAGTCCGTTTTGGGGCCCTGGAAGGGGTCCCCCTTCCTGTAACACTGCTGCTTTGTCTTTCCAGTATTGTTAGTGAGGAAAAAAGCCAGGAGAGCTCAGGAAGCAAATATTATATTTGCTTCCATGGCCAGACCAGGACCAAGTACCAAGTACCTGACTCACATTTAGGTGTGAAGAGGAGAAGGTGTTTCCCAGAAGGCAAACTATCACGTTTTTAAAATTCTATACCAAAGAAGGAGAAGCCCAACAGACGCTCACTACAGTGTTTCATGTAATATTTCATTTGATGAGTCCCATTATTAAAAAAAGAAAAAACCTAAACACTCATCTAAGATCATGCAATTACATGACTTGTCCTTTAAACCTATTTATTATTTTTTTTTAAATTTTTAATGAAAAAAAATTTTTGGCCACACAGCATAGCATGCAGGATTTTCTTTCCTCAACCAGAGAACAAACCTGTACCCCCTGCAGTGGAAGCGTGGAGTCTTAACTACTGGACTGTCAGGGAAGTCCCTAACCCTATCTATTTTAAAGTTAATTTTTATTTATGAACAAATAATTTACAAAGGCATTCCTTTATAAGAGATCCACACATACATAAGGCTAAAGTCCTGTTTGGACACTCCTCATCAACACGAGTCTCCTGGCTTTTTCTTCTTGATGGCTGGTTGACTTTGCCCCTTCTTCAACAGACTTCTGATCCATGCCTCTCTGCCTTGCTGAAGAGCGTTTAAAGTCATTTTAACATTAACCAGAGTTAAATGTAGTTAGAAAAGTAAATCCATTAACAACTATTTTGGAGAATTATTTGAGCTGTTCTTGTCCTCCATTTGTACAAAAATGTAAAACTTGAGAACGGTTGGGAATGTTAGGAATTTAGCCTTTTCTCGGTTGTCTAGCAGGGTGGGCACCTTGAGGCATGAATCATCTCTGATCAGCAAGACTACTGTTTCATCTTAGCATTGGTAACTAATGGACATTTTGACCTAGCCATCATAAGGTTTATTGAGATTGTTTTTTTTTTGTTGTTGTTGTTGTTGTTTTTGTTTTTGAGATTGTTTTAATTAAGGTGCATTCTGATTCAAGTCGCAGAAAATCATACGTTAACTTTTTATTTTAAAAATGTTTCTTTATTTATGGCTATGCTAGATCTTTGTTGCTGTGTGCAGGCTTTCTTTAGGTGTGAGTGGGGACTACTCTAGTTGCAGTACTCGGGTTTTTCGTCGTGGTGGCTTCTCTTGTTATGGTGCATAGGCTCAGAAGTTGTGGCCGATGGGCTTAGTTGCCCCGTGGCATATGGAATCTTTCCAGGACAGGAACTGAACCCATGTCTCAAGCACTGGCAGGCAGATTCTTAACCACTGGATCACCAGGGAAGTCCCCCATTGACTTTTATTTTTTTTAATTAAAAAATTTTTTGTGTGTATTATTTGTGTATATATATTTTTTATGTATGTATATATTATGTATATTATATATATACACACAAATAATATATACATATTTGTGTGTATATTTACATATTTTTGTGTATATTTATTATTTTTTGTTTCCCTGGGTCTTCGTTGCTGCAAGCAGGCTTTCTCTAGTTGTGAGTGGGACAGGGCTACTCTTCGTTGCAGTGCAGGGGCTTCTCATTGCGGTGGTTTCTCTTGATGCAAAGCGTCAGCTCTAGGGTGCACAGACTTCAGGAGTTGTGGCTCTCAGGCTCTAGAGTGCAGTCTCAGTAGTAGTGGCACATGGGCTTAGAAGCCCATAACTTGTGTTATGTTCCCAGACCAGGGATCAAACCTATGTCCCTTGCATTGGAAAGCAGATTTTTAACCACTGGACCACCAGGAAGGGCTTCCCTGATAACTCAGTTGGTAAAGAGTCTGCCTGCAATGCAGGAGATCATGGTTCAATTCCTGGGTCAGGAAGATCCTCTGGAGAAGGGATAGGCTACCCACTCCAGTATTCCTGGGCTTCCCTTGTGGCTCAGCTGGTAAAGAATCCTCCCTCAATGAGGGAGACCTGGGTTTGATCCCTGGAGAAGGGAAAGGCTACCCACTCCAGTATTCTGGCCTGGAGAATTCCATGGACTGTATAATCCATGGGGTCACAAAGAGTTGGACAAGATTGAATGACTTTCACTTTCACTCTCCACCAGGAAAGTCCATTACTTTAAAAAAAAATAACTGGCTATTAAAAAGGGACATATTGACTCATGGAACTGAAAACTGTAGAGGTACGTGGCACTTCAGGAGTCACTGGATTCAGGGCTCAAATCAGGTCTTTGGCAATGTGCTTTGCCAGCTCTGGAGGGCCTCATTATATTGTGTGGCATGAGACCAACACTGTGTACTTCTGGCAGTGCCCCTGGAGTCCTGTGCTTTGGGTCCCTCTTTGTTCTGTTTTCTCTGTTTGTTGACTCCCCCTTAAAGGCCTCCCTTCCAATCCTCAGAAAAATCTGGTCAAGACTCACTGACTGATTCGGTTACAGGACCAGCCCTGAGCCAGTCACTGAGGCAGGAACGTGGATGATTGGCTCATGCCTGGTCAAGGTTAGCATCTTCTTCAGAATCCCTTGAATGAAGAGGGAAGGAGAAGGGAATCAGGCATGGTTAACAGAGTGGGTTATGACAAAGGCTAGCTCAGCTCGGCTTATTTTGCACCCCTTCTTATGAGGCATCATAGTGGTTGAGAATGTTGGCTATGGAGTCAAATGACTCTGGTTCTAATATTGGCTTTGCCATTTAAGGGCTGTATGACCTTGGGCAAGTTAACAAACCTCTGGCCTCAGCTTTCTTATCTGAAAAGTAGGGGATGATAGCACATCCCCCACAAGATTGTTGTGACATCAAATTAATTAACTATGCACACAGCACTTAGAGGCTTCGCTGGTAGCTCAGTTGGTAAAGAATCTGCCTGCAATGCAGCACACCCAGGTTTGATCCCTGCAGATTTGGACACGACTGAGCAGCTAACTTACAACAAAACAGCAGCAACACTTACAAGAGTGACTGGCTTGGGACAAGATCCAGAGAAGCCTTTGCTATTACTGAGAGAGATTTAATGATCTGGAGGTGAGAGTAAGAAAAATTCTCTGTATAGCAAGTACTAAACAAAGAGGGTAGGGTTCTTTGGCCCAAGGCTGTGATACAGTAACTGGAAGAGGTCCCTTTCAAAAGCTTAGTTTGAAATGAGGAGCTTCCAGGTTCAGTGTATACTTGGGGGTGTTTCACAGAGATCTGGAGGTAAGGGCCTAACTGCTGAATGCCAGGGGGAGCAATTCATTGTGGGATTCGCAATGAGTGAGACGATTCACAAACATTGTTCTAAACTTTAGACTCTGATTCATGATTTTGCTGCCAGCCTGGGGAGCAGCAACTGCTTCAATTTGTGACAAAACACACTGATTTTATTTATAATTCTCCTCTCCTCTTAACACAGCCATTCCACAAATGACTTGGGTTGCAACTATAAGCTGATGGAGGGTTCCCTGGAGAAAGAGAACCAGGCATGGCTTTTTTGACACAAGGGAAACCATTTTTGGCCTAAGTTGCTATGTTATGGGCTTCCCATGTGGCGCAGTGGTAAAGAATCCGACTGCCAATGCAGGAGATGCAAGAGATACCGGTTCGATCCCTGGGTCAGAAAGATGCTTTGGCGCAGGAAATGGCAATCCACTCTACCCACTCTAGTATTCTTGCCTGGAAAATCCCATGGACAGAGGAGCCTGGCAGGCTGCAGTCCACAGGTTTGCAAAGAGTAGGACATGATTGAACACACACACACACACATACATTTTGTGATTTAATTCTGGCCACAATGCTTGTCCTTGAACAAATCTCTAATTAATGATCTTAAGGGAACAAAAGAATGCAGAAACAAGCAACTGTTATCTGGCAAGAGAATCTTGGCAATAGCAAAGATATCAGTTGCAAAGACTCCCAATTCTGTTTCAATAGTAAAGATTAGCCTGAAGCACTCAACCCCCAGATAAACTGGAACCTGAGGGATGATGATGTTGACCTTTTCTAACCCTTGTGACTTCATTCAACTGAAACTTGGACTCTGCTTATTTCCCAAGCCCCTTCATGAATATGCATATACCCTTAGCTTAAAACTTCCCCAATTTTGCTGTTAAGGGAGACACTGCTTTGGGAAAGAGCCCTGAAGTTCTCCTTACTTGCTGCAAACAATAATAAATCCTTCCTTCTCCCAGTCTTTGGCTTTGTTGTGTCTTTTGGCTGGACACCCACTGGTTTTAGGGTAACACAACTTAAGGGGAGACTGGGGACTGTGATTGAACTTTTTTTGTAATGAAGAGGAAAGTGTCATTTTGAATAGTGCTTCCATCATAAATCCCGGATCTCAAACATGGCAATTAAGAGAAGCCTGAGGAACAAAAGAGGCCTGTGTTCCAAGCCTTCTTTTCAAACCCCTAAACGTTGAATTCTCTGTCCCTGTTTCTTGGCCTGGCATGTGATTTCCCCCAACAGCCTCCTCCCACCCCTTTCTCAGCAACAGTCTCCGATCCTGGCAGCAAACAAACGGCATGTGAAACTGGGCACATTTTTATTCCACACAGATAGGGTTATATAAATCTTGTTTTACAGTATTTTTTTTTTTTCCTTTTATTTCATTCAGCAGTTTGCTTGGATTCTTAACGTGCCATATCCCATGGTTGGTTTTGTTTTCTGTTTCAAGTGAAATATACCAATTCCAATGATTCATCCAGGTAATCACGTATTTATCAAGGGCCTACCATTGGCAGTTGCCCTGCCAGATGCTATTATAATCAGAGGGCTTCTCCATATTCTTTTAAGCTAGTTTTTTGTCCAAAAAAATTCTGCTTTTGATGTCATCCTCCACCCCCTTTTATTTTCTTTCTCTTTTAAAAAGGGGTTGGTTTATCTAAAAGAGATAATTCCGATATGATTACTCCCTGTCCTGAAGGGTCAGTGCTCTGAGACTGAGACTACATCAGACTATGTCACATTTTCTCATCTTCCAATGTGCTTCTGAGGGCATCTTCATCTTGCTGCATATACCTTCTTATTTTTCTAAAGTTAACTCAACATGATGACTTCAGGGAAATTTCCTGGACTACTCTGATTTAGACATTCCTCTCCCAGGCTCGCTTGAGTCCACCACTCTTGCAGAAATCATTGCAGTTGGACTGTGAACACTGCTTGACTTGTCTGTCTCCATTCTTAGGATAGAAGCCAGGTGGGGGCCATGCTGGTTGGACTTGCTGTCCCCTAATAGAAAATATAAAATCAATGAATGAGCACAAGTTTACTGAGTACCCGCGATGTGTCAGTCACTGTGCGAGGATCTACAGGTACCAAAATCTAGAGGAAAGATACATACTAGATTAATAATCATACACCTCACTACATAATCTTGAACTGATCAGTGCTTTGAAGGAAAAGAACAGGATGTTAGAAGACTGTGTGGTAGGAGTCCTTGAATACTCAGGACTTTCACCTTGGTAGGAATGGAGAGGGAAAGTCAGCAGGTGTACTGGATGAGTCAATAGATAAGTGAGGGAGTGAAGGGGAAGGGGAACTTCGTAGCTGCTTCTGCTGACTTGGCTTCTCCTGTGTACCTTGTTCAGGTGAGCGTACTTCAATTTTTTTCTTGGAAATCCAAGCCTCTTTCATTTTCATCCTGACCTATGCCTCTTTCTAGCAATGGGTGCTTGACCTAAACAAATTGGATATGTCATCTCTCAGGCCCTCTCCCATGTGATTAGTCTAGGGATCTTGGCAAAACTATGGAGAAAAACATTTCTTTCTTTGAGCACTTGGGAGTTTCTGCTCAAAAGAGAAGAGAAAAGATGGATGGAGAAAAACAGATTACTGATAATTCTTTTCTTTAGCACCTCCTGAATCCAGACATGCCTGAAACTCATGTAGATACAGCTGTGACTAAATTCATATATGTATGGCTCTTAAGTCTATTGACTAAACAATTCTCTTTATTTGGCTTAAGCTCATTTTCATAGGGCTTCAGTTACTTGCAACTTAAAGTGTCTCTTTCTTTTTTTTTTATGGCTACACCACATGGCTTGTGGAGATCTTAGTTCCCTGACCAGGGATTGAACCCCGGGCCCTCAGCAGTGAAAGTGCAGAGTCCTAACCACTGGACCGTCAGGGAATTCCCTAAAGTGTCTCTTTTAATACATTGATTTTAACCAATGTCAGTTGTTTGCTATATCCAAAGGTAGTAGGGGAGGCCTGCTAAAGCAGTTGAGGAGGTCATTGAGCCAGGAAGAGCATAACCCAAACACACCAACATTTCCTGCACCAGGAGGGATTCCTCCTCAGGTTCTATGTTCTACAGTCTCTTTCCCATGGACCCAGACCCTTGGGTCTGCATCAGTGTTTGAGTGTTGTAGATGTGAAAGTCGATCAGTCGTGTCCGACTCTTTGTGACCCCATGAACTGCAGCACTCCAGGCCTCCCTGTTCATCACAAACTCCCGGAGTTTACTCAATCTCATGTCCATTGAGTCAGTGATGCCATCCAACCATCTCATCCTCTGTCATCCCCTTCTCCTCCTACCCTCAATCTTTACCAGCATCAGGGTCTTTTCAAATGAGTCAGCTCTTTGCATCAGGTGGCCAAAGTATTGGAGTTTCAGCTTCAGCATCAGTCCTTCCAATGAACACCCCAGACTGATCTCCTTCAGGATGGACTGGTTGGATCTCCTTATAGTCCAAGGGACTCTCAAGAGTCTTCTCCAACACCACAGTTCAAAAGCATCAATTCTTCGGCACTCGGCATTCTTTATAGTCCAACTCTCACATCCATACATTACTACTGGAAAAACCATAGCCTTGACTAGACAGACCTTTGTTGACAAAGTAATATCTCTGCTTTTTAATATGTTATCTAGGTTGGTCATAACCTTCCTTCCAAGGAGTAAGCGTCTTTTAATTTCATGGCTGCAATAACCATCTGCAGTGATTTTGGAGCCCAAAAAAATAAAGTCTGACACTGTTTCCACTGTTTCTCCATCTATTTCCCATGAAGTGATGGGACCAGATGCCATGATCTTAGTTTTCTGAATGTTGAACTTTAAGCCAACTTTTTCACTCTCCTCTTTCACTTTCAAGTGGCTGTTTAGTTCTTCTTCACTTTCTGCCATAAGGGTGGTGTCATCTGCATATCTGAGGTTATTGATATTTCTCCCAGCAATCTTGGTTCCAGCTTGTGCTTCTTCCAGCCCAGCGTTTCTCATGATGTACTCTGCATATAAGTTAAATAAGCAGGGTGACAATATACAGCCTTGACATACTCCTTTTCCTATTTGGAACCAGTGTGTTGTTCCATGTCCAGTTCTAACTGTTGCTTCTGGACCTGCATACAGGTTTCTCAAGAAGCAGGTCAGGTGGTCTGGTATTCCCATCTCTTTCAGAATTTTCCACAGTTTACTGTGATCCACATAGTCAAAGGCTTTGGCATAGTCAATAAAGCAGAAATAGATGTTTTTCTGGAACTCTCTTGCTTTTTCGATCATCCAGTGGATGTTGGCAATTTGATCTCTGGTTCCTCTGCCTTTTTTAAAACCAGCTTGACATCTGAAAGTTCATGGTTCACATATGGTTGAAGCCTGGCTTGGAGAATTTTGAGCATTATTTTACTAGCATGTGAGATAGTGCTATTGTACAGTAGTTTGAGCATTCTTTGGCATTGTCTTTCTTTCAGATTGGAATGAACACTGACCTTTTCCAGTCCTGTGGCCACTGCTGAGTTTTCTAAATTGGCTGGCATACTGAGTGCAGCACTTTCACAGCATCATCTTTTACGATTTGAAATAACTCAACTGGAATTCCATCACATCCACTAGCTTTGTTCATAGTGATGCTTCCTAAGGCCCACCTGACTTCACATTCCAGGATATCTGGCTCTAGGTGAGTGATCACACCATCGTGATTATCTGGGTCGTGAAGATCTTTTTTGTACAGTTCTTCTATGTATTCTTGCCACCTCTTCTTAATATCTTCTGCTTCTGTTAGGTCCATACCATTTCTGTCCTTTATCGAACCCATTTTTGCATGAAATATTCCCTTGGTATCTCTAATTTTCTTGAAGAGATCTCTAGTCTTTCCCATTCTGTTGTTTTCCTCTATTTTGTTGCATTGATCACTGAGGAAGGCTTTCTTATCTCTCCTGGCTATTCTTTGGAACTCTGCATTCAAATGGGAATATCTTTCCTTTTCTCCTTTGCTTTTCACTTCTCTTCTTTTCACAGCTATTTGTAAGGCCTCCTCAGACAGCCATTTTGCTATTTTGCATTTCTTTTTCTTGGGAATCATCTTGATCCCTGTCTCCTGTACAATGTCACAAACCTCCGTTCATAGTTCGTCAGGCACTCTGTCTATCAGATCTAGTCCCTTAAATCTATTTCTCACTTCCACTGTATAATCATAAGGGATTTGATTTAGGTCATACCTGATTGGTCTAGGGGTTTTCCCTACTTTCTTCAATTTAAGTCTGAATTTGGCAATAAGGAGTTCATGATCTGAGCCACAGTCAGCTCCCAGTCTTGTTTTTGCTGACTATATAGAGCTTCTCCATTTTGGCTGCAAAGAATATAATCAATCTGATTTCAGTGTTGACCATCTGGTGATGTCCATGTGTAGAGTCTTCTCTTGTGTTGTTGAAAGAGGGTGTTTGCTATGACCAGTGCATTCTCTTGGCAAAACTCTATTAGCCTTTGCCCTGCTTCTTTCCGTACTCCAAGGCCAAATTTGCCTGTTACTCCAGGTGTTTCTTGACTTCCTACTTTTGCATTCCAGTCCCCTATAATGAAAAGGGCATTTTTTTTAGTTGTTAGTTCTAAACGGTCTTGTAGGTCTTCACAGAACTGTCAGCTTCAGCTCCTTCAGCATTACTGGTCGGGACATAGACTTGGATTACCATGATATTATTGAATGGTTTGCCTTGGAAATGAACAGAGATCATCCTGTCATTTTTGAGATTACATCCAAGTACTGCATTTCAGACTCTTTTTGTTGACTATGATGGCTTCTCCATTTCTTCTAAGGGATTCCTGCCCACAGTAGTAGACATAATGGTCTTCTGAGTTAAATTCTCCCATTCCAGTCCATCTTAGTTCGCTGATTCTTAGAATGTTGATGTTCACTCTTGTCATCTTGCCAGATACCCCACGTCCAAGGTAAGGAGCAGCGGCTGTGCTTTGCTGGAGCAGCCATGAAGAGATACCCCACATCCAAGGTAACAGAAACCCAAGTAAGACGGTAGGTACTGAGAGAGGACATCAGAGGGCAGACAGACTGAAACCACAATCACAGACAACTGGCCAATCTGATCACATGGATCACAGCCTTGTCTAACTCAATGAAACTAAGCTATGCCGCATGGGGTCACCCAAGACGGACGGGTCATAGTGGAGAGGTCTGACAGAATGTGTTCCACTGGAGATGGGAATGGCAAACCACTTCAGTATTCTTGCCTTGAGAACCCCATGAACAGTATGAAAAGGCAAAAAGATAGGACACTGAAAGAGGAACTCCCCAGGTCAGTAGGTGCCCAATATGCTACTGGAGATTAGTGGAGAAATAGCTCCAGAAAGAATGAAGGGATGGAGCCAAAGCAAAAACAGCACCCAGTTGTGGATGTGACTGGTGATAGAAGCAGGGTCTGATGCTGTGAAGAGCAATATTGCATAGGAACCTGGAATGTTAGGTTCATGAATCAAGGCAAATTGGAAGTGGTCAAGCAGGAAATGGCAAGAGTGAATGTTAACATAGACTATACAGTCCATGGAATTCTCCAGGCCAGAATATTGGAGTGGGTAGCCTTTCCCTGCTCCAGGGGATCTTCCCAACCCAAGGATCAAACCCAGGTCTCCTGCACTGCAGGCAGATTCTTTACCAGCTGAGCCACCAGGGAAGCCCTGGAGTGTTGAAAGCAAACAGCAAATTAGCCAAGATAGTGGTGGTCAGGCTTTCTCACCCCATAGCCTCTCGCCCCACGTTTTGTAAACACATGGTTATGTAATGGTTGGGATCACTTATAGCACTGCATATGCACGTCACAGTGTACTCACTTGGCCACAGGTCGCTTCTGTTCTGTTTGCCTATATAAGCTCCACCTGGAAAGCCCTCGTGGCTGCATTATGGCTGCGTCCGCTGGGTCCACTGTGAGAGAATACTGCATGTCTGCAGCTACAGCTGCTGTGCTAGTCAGGAGAAAATAAACATATTTGCAGTTCCTACGGCTCCTTGAGTTTTCTTCCAGCTTCTCCACTCTTGCCTTGACTACCGTGGGTTCAGCGAACAGTGAGATACAACAAGACAAGGGTCTAGCAATAGATGTATTGAGGGAGGGCTGATAGAAGGAGATACAAATAGGAACCTTCCCAGGCCCTGGCCCAAGGTTCTGAAACACCACAAGCTGCTTCTATGTTGGAGGAATGTGGAATAACCCTCATTTAAGAGTGGAGAGCTGGCAGGCGAACTGGCCCTTGCTGGACTGTGTGAATCGAACCTGCAGGGCCAGCAAGCCTTGGACCGTCAGTGGCTTCCGTGAGCAGCAGCACCAGTGGGTGTGACTGCCATCTAGTGCCAGATGTCACCTTCTGCAAGTTGTTTCCTTGCTGTTTCCAGCTGAAGGGCATTTTGGGAGCCAAATGGAGGTAGGAGGTCATTACCTCTATCATCAGGAAGAACTTAAAATCAGGCTTTTGATATTATCTCTAATTTATCTTATTATACATAGAGTCCAGAATCAAACTGATTGGATGGAATAAAAGGGCAATCATTCCACAATATAAAATTTGTGTCTCATTTCAAACCTCTAGGTTACTGTGAATTTCATAGATGATAGATAATCATTTTTATAAAGAAATCCTGGAATGGTCACATTTATGATTCAGGAGTCTTGTAGCAAACAGGCAGCACACTTCAAAGGGGTGTCTGGGAAGAGTTTAATGAAAGGGCTGTTCAAAAAGGATGGGAAGGGACTCAGGGAAGCAATCAAGACCAGGAAAGTACTCTAGAGTTAGTGACAGTCGGAAGCAGCTAGCACTCATAGGCCAGATGGAGCAAAAGCAGCAGAGGACCCAGAAGGGCTGTTCCAGGGAGAGAGCCAGTTGACAGTTGCGGTGGCTTCAGCTGCGGTTCTTGGTTGGGAAGCACACCCTTAGAGGAGGATTCACGTGAAAGCAGTGTGATAAGGAATCCTTGGGCAGATCGGAAGGGGTGGGGGCGCAGAAGCGGGGCAGAGAAGGAGAGATCAGCAAGATGTTCTCTCAGGCAGAGTTCTGTGGATGGCGGTGTTAGCCTGACCCCTCAGAGGAAATTTGAGGGGTAGGTTATTACTCAGAAGGTCTACCTGGAGGCAAAGAGGCTTGGCACTGAGACTCTTAACTTGCAGTCATTGGTCAGGTGGATGGGGATGAGAGGAAGCAGGGCATTACATAGGACCTGGACCTTCTAAATATTCAGTTAGGGTGAAGCGCTAACTCCGGGGCTCTGAGAGCACCACCTGGGCACAGCTGAAGGTTCTGGGTGTTAGAAGAGCATGCTGAAAATCACTACAAAGTCATCTAAAGGGATCTGTGTGAAGCAAGAGCATCTGTTTCTACCGGGGATTAAGTCAGTGAGACATGATGGTTCAGTTAACTCCTGAAGGAGGAAGACACTGAGATGGATTTGGAGTACAAGAGGTTTATTTAGGGGAAAGGGTAATGTCTGATAAAGGGGGGCCTCAACACAGTCTGAGCTGACATTCTCAGCCAGTCCCACAGAAACTCTAAAACAAGGATTGTCCATTAGAGGAGTTATGCAGTAGGCAGAAGTGACCAGGCCCTCATACCCCTTGCATGTCCAGGAATTGATTGGTAGCCGACCAGGAAGGGCACGGATCCTGAAGGTCTTACCGCTGGAGGCTCTCGGGTAAAGGTGCTCCTTGTGGCTGAATGGCAAGTTCTTTTACAAGGGAGGTCCAAATGGAGCACTCCCTCAGCTGCCACACTTAATCAAATGCGGTGTTTCTGTTGTCTCAGCCACCTCCCCAACATCAGGAAATTAGAGCTTGCCTGCATGGAGTAGAGAAACAAAAGGCTGAGGGACCTTCCTGGTGGTTCACTGGCTAAGAATCTGCCTGGCAATGCAAAGGATGTGGGTTTGACCCCTGGTTAGGGAATTAAGACTGAGTCTACATGCTGCAACTGAAGCCCAAACATCACAAAAAAGATCCCATGCCCTGCAACTAAGACCCAGTGCAGCCACATAGATGAAATAAATAAACCCTAAAAGAAAAGAAAAGAAACAATAGGCCCAGAGAGAAATGTTGTCTTGGTGGCTCACTTGAGTACATAGATGCAGCCCAGTCACATGCTTGGCTTTTTTAGTTATGTGAACCAGTGAACAGTCTTTCTGCTTAAGCCAATTTGAGTTTGGGTTTTCTTTTTCAGCAAAAGAAATCTTCTTGATTAATATGCTCTTTGAGCTTTACTTTCCTTAACTGTAAAATGTGACTCGGGGTTTGAGAAGGAAGAAGGACAACTAATGTAAAACACAGGCGCAGAGTAGATGTCCCCAAATAGTATTTAAAACTATCACAGAAAAAGGAAAAGGAGGCAAAGCGAGGCAGGGACATCTCCGGAGGGCCCTCTGTGTCCAGGGCCCGCCAGTGGGCTGAGTTCGGTGCTCAGCAAAGGCTGGTACCTGTCTTGCACCTTCCAGAGGCACTCAGCTATAAAACAGGGCTGGCCTCTTAAGTTGCTTTGAGCCTGTGACTTTCCTGCAGCAAATACTCCCTGATTCAGTGTGTTACTGGCCTCATAGGAAGAAAAGAAAAGCTCTCTTTCAGGACAAGATATGAGAGAGTCTTCTCACTCTCTTTTTCTTTATATGGACAGTTCTCTGTATTTATTTTTGTTACTATTACTGTTTGTAGACTATTCCTTTGTGGAAACATGTGAAGTTTATAACAAAATAAAAAGAATAAATATGAAATGACTACCTTTGCAGTGTTGTGATGATGCCAAAGATTTAGGGGGAAAAACCAAGAAAGAACAAAGACCTATAATTTATAACTCAGGAGTTATTTTTGGTTTTCCAAGAGGAATAAAAAATTTTATATTTTAAAGATCTGCTGAGTTTCCCACTGTTCTTCTTCTCATCTCCCTCCAAAATTACAAAAATTTTGACTCCCCAGTAGAGATTTTGTGTTCTGAATGTTAAAACAATGACAGGAATTGGGGAGAGAAGGTGTTGTTACATCTCAATTCTCCCAATCTCCCTGAGGAAGCACATGTCCTAATTACAGGAGCGAACAAAAAGTGGCTTTGAATAGCCATTTTGGTTCATCAAGTATTTAATACCTATTATTAAAGAAGCTTCTGACTGGGCTAATTGCATATTGTGAGACTAGAGCAACTACAGGTATTTTAGCAGCACACGTGAAAGATCTTGAACAAAGTTAGAAATAGCATCAAAAGCCAGAGGAAAGTGGACTTCTCTGCCATCTGTCCTGGTTCTTTCTTACTTTCTGTCTTTAAGTCAGGGATAAACCAGATAACCTTTACTGATCCTTCTCATTTTTCTCAGTATCTGTGAGACCCCAAAAGCCCATCTCTATATAATTTCTTTATGAAGCCCACCCCAGAATTTTCTGGTAGAGTTAGTTATTACTTCCTGGATCCCTGTGGTTGCCAGCACCCAGGATGGCTCTTAGTCATGTTCCTGGGATACATGCCCTCATTTAAAGTCTTGCCACCTTGGATAAAGCTGACCTGTATAACCAATAGGAAACTGCAGAAACGACAGAGTATAGCTTCTGAAGTTAGACCATAAAAGATACTGTGGATTCCTTATTGTTCTTCCACCTACTTCCACACTGAAAGACCAGCTACCATGTCATAAGGACACTCAAGCACCCAATGGAGAAGTCCACATGGCTTTTCAAGAACTGAGGCTTCTTGCCATTAGCTAGTGTGGTGGTTTTAAAAGATGTCCACCATTTCTTTGATACATCTCTCTTAAAAGGTAGAGCTTAATTCCCTTCTTGAGTATGGACTGGACTTGTTAACTCACTTCTTTTTAAAATAATTATTTACATTGTTATACTGTCTTTGCTTATTTTGAGCATTTTTTTTTTTTTTTTGATATCCTAAACTAATGGGAATGGAATTTTTATTCACCACAGTAGTTTAACAAAGGTAAGAATTACAACTCTTTTTCTGGCCATGCCTTGTGGCATGAAACTCTGCTCCCAGCAATGGAAGCACAGAGTCTTAACCACTGGACCACCAAGGAAGTCCCAACTCACTTCTAATAAATAGAATATTGAAGACAGGATGGTTTGTGACTTCTGAGACTTGGTCATGGGTGAAATTGCAACTTTACCCGAGCCCTCTCTTTTAGATCACTTGATCTGGAGGGAATCTGCTGACATGTCATGAGGGTACTCAAATATCCCTGTGGATAAGACCACGGGGTGAGGAACAGGGGCCTCCTGCCAACAGCCACATGTGAGTCACCTTGGAAGCATATCCTCTAGCTCCAGTCAAGTCAGATGGCTGTAGCCCTGCTGACAGCTTGATTGCCACCTCCTTATGAGACGTTCTGTGCCAGAACCATGTGGTTAAGCTGCTCCCAAATTTATAGTCATTTAAGCTTTTAATTAAGTCTTAAAACTACATGTCTAGTTTAATATTGATACCATTAACTAAACTAGAGAAGGAAAATTTATTTATTTTCACTTCTAATGTATCAAAACAAACTTTATTATTTCTGGGTTATTTTTGTCCATTTATATGTCATACTTAACAGTTAAGAGCTAAGACTGCGGTGTATTTTTTGTGCAGGTATACTGACCAATGAAACAATGAAACTGTCAGCACTTAAATAGCATATACAAACAAAATGAAAATAAATAAATTAAAAATAAAAATAATCTTTTCTAAATGGAAGTACAATCAACAAATTGTTTCAGGTATACAACACAATGATTTGATATTTTGTAAATACTACTAAATATTAAATCATTAAATGATCACCACAATAAGTTTAGTTAATATCCAATACCATACATAGTTACAAAATCTTCCTTTCTTATCAAAATAACCTTTCAAGAGAAAGATTACTGAATTAAAGAGGCAACAGAAAAATAGCTGAACTGCTTTGAAAAACAGTTTGGTGGTTCCCAAAAAGTTAAATGTAAAGTTACCATGTGTGCTTAGTCCGTCAGTCTTGTCTGACTCTTTGTGACCCCAAGGACTGTGCCTGCCAGGCTCCTCTGTCCATGGGGATTCGCCAGGCAAAAATATTGGAGTGGGTTGCCATGCCCTTCTCCAGATAAAGTTACCATATTATCTTATAATTCCAAACCGTGGTATATACTTATGAGAAAAGAAAACATGTCTACATAAGAGCTTTTGAATGTTTATAGCAACATTATTTATAACTAAAAAGTGGAAACAACCCTTCCATCACAAAAGATGTCCATCAACTGTGAATGGATAAACAAAATGTGGAATACCCATACAATGGATGTAATACAGCTTTAAAAAGAAACAAAACACTGATACTTGCTACAACAGAGAAAAACTTTGAAAACATTATGTTACATAAAAGAAGATAGTCATAAAAGACAATGCACTCTGTGTGATACAATAAGAACTATATTTGGTCTTCTCCCCAGTTCCTGTCAGAGTTTCAAAAGCCCTTGGAATTTCCTGAGTGATAAGGGCAACAGGAGCAGCTTTTGTTATTCATAAGCCCCTTTTGACTATACCAAGCTTTATGCTAGTGAGATATCTCTTGGTGAGGCTCTAGGTAGCATCAGAATGGAGGCTGGTTGCTAATACAACCAAACATATGAATCAGAGGGTTGGAACTTTCAGTTCATCTCTGGACCTCTTGGGAGGAAGAGGGTTGAACACTGAGTTCAATCACCAATGGCCAATGAATTAATCAGTCTGCTTATGTAATGGAACAGCTATAAAAAACCCTAAATGATAAGGTTTGGAAAGCTTTCCCATTGAGGTACCAGGAGGGTGGTGTGCCCAGAGAGGGAATGGAAGCCCTGTGCCCATAGCCCCATACCTTGTCCTATGCATCTCTTCCATTTAACTGTTACTGAGTTGTATCCTCTTCTAACAAACTGGTAATAGTAAATGATATGTTTTCCTGAGTCCTGTGAGCTTTTCTAGAAAATAACTGAAACTCTGGAGGGGCTCGTGGGGACTCCAGATTTATAGTGGACTGGTCAGAAGTACAGAAACTTGCAACTGGTATCTAAAGCTGGGGTAGTCTTATGGGACTAAGTTCTTAAAATATGGGTTCTGTGCTAACTCCAGTTAGCATCAGAAATGTTAGTGTCAGAAAAGTATTGTCCTATCCATTTCCCTGGTAGTCCAGTGGTTAGGAATCTACACTTTAACTGCCAAGGGCCTGGGTTCAATCCCTGGTTGGGGAACTAAGATCCTGAAAGCAGTGCAGAGTGGCCAAAAAGAATAAATGTATAATTGTAGGACACCCAGTTAGTGTCTAGTGAGCTAGGGAATTGGTTAATGTGGGGGAAAAAACTCCCCTCACTTGGTGCCAGAAGGGGTGTTGGAAAGCACTACAGGCTATATGATTTCATTTATACAAAGTAATCAGAAGAAGTCTAAGTTCATAGAGACTAAAAGTAGATTAGTGATGGCCTTTGTTAGTCTGGTAGTCCCCAAGAAGAGTGTTGAAGTGCTGTCTGGTGTTGAGTGTTGAAGCTCAAGAAGTCTGTGATTGTCTTATGGAGGAAATAAGCGTATTAGAAAAGCCTTGTTCTGATATGAGTCAGAGTGCCATTGGCTGTTAGATTAGTCCAGAAGGATCAACAAGATATAGTAAATAAGGTGTCTTTAAAAGGAAACAAACATAAAAATAGGTTATGGATTAATCAGTTGACAAAAATGTTGTGACCAGAGGCTTGCAGGAACCCAACCTTGTATTTCCTCTAGAAGCAATGTTTTAGTATTCACTAATTCAGTGTTCATGGTGACTTTGTTGAACTCATCTATTTATTTAAATTTATCTTTAGTTAATTATAGTTAATTTACAAAACTTAGAGAATTTAAATACTGCAAATAATGACAACTAGTGATATGTCCTTGTGTAGTTTCCTTTCACAGTGAATATGGCCCAGCCCTATGTTACCAACAGAATACTGTGGAAGTAATTTCCCCATTACTTTCTGAACCCATAAAAGCTTTGCATGCCCAATCTTCTCAAGGACAATACCAAGTGACCCATCTGGAACCCCAAGTTAAGCTGACTGGTGAAGAATTGACTCTGCCAAAATCAATCTGTGAAGTCTGAAAGAGGAGACAGTTTACACAAATGGGCTTATACCAATTAAAAGGAATCAAGGACCTTGAAGAATCAGGTAAATATGCAAAAAAAATGAAGAAAGCTTATGGGACTTATGGGACACTATCAAGAGAAACCACATTCACATTATGGGAATCTTAGGAGATGTGAAAGAGACCAAAAATATATTTAAAGTAGTAATGGCTGAGAACTTCTTTAACATGGGACGAGAAACTGACATCCAAAAGAGGTCCAAAGAATACCTCAAAACAGAATGGAAAAGGACCACACAGAGAGACTCACTAGATTTAAATTATTTGAAGTCAAAGACAGAGAATTTTGGGCTGTGACCACCCTCTGCAATGGCCCGCACTCTTGTCTGTGGAGTGTGTTCTCTCTAAATAAATCTACTTCTTACCTAAAAAAAGAGAGAGAGAGAATTTTGAAAGCAACAAGGGAAAAGTGACAAATCACAAACATATAAGGTAATCCCATAGAACCGTTGGAAGATTTCCCTACAAAAGCATTTTAGGCCAAGAAAGAATGGGATGGGATATTCAAAATATTGAAAGAAAAAAAAAAAAAAACAACCCAACATCAGCGAAGAATACTATACCTGGAAAAGCTGCCTGTGAGGAATGAAGGAGTGATAAAAGACTTTCTAAAATAAGCAAGAGCTGACGGAGCTCCTCACCACTACTTCTTCCTTACAAGAAATGCTAAAGAAAGTTTTTCAAGTGGAAATAAAAGGACACTAACTAACATCATAAAAATATATGAGGGTAGTTGTGTAAAACTCATTGTGAACAGTAAATATGAGGTCAAAGTCAGATTCTCTAATATTGTAATGGTGGTGTGTAATTCACTTACAGCTCTAGTTTAAAAGTTAAAAAACAGCAACTTCCCTGATAGTCCAGTGATTAAGACTCCACACTCCCATTGCAGGGGGCAAAGTTTCAAGCCCTGGTCAAGGAACTAAGATCCCACATGCTTCACAGCATGGCCTGAAAAATAAAGTTAAAAACAAACATATTAAAATAACCATAACTAAAATAATTTGCTTTTGAATACACACTATAAAAATGTAAACTATAAAATCAATAACCTAAAATTTAAAATAAAAGTGAAAGTCGCTCAATCATGTCCAACTCTTTGCAACCCCATGAACTATACAGTCCATGGAATTCTCCAGGCCAGAATACTGGAGTGGGTAACTGGTCCCTTCTCCAGGGGATGTTCCCAACCCAGGGATCAAACCCAGGTGTCCCGGATTCTTTACCAACTGAACAACCAGGGAAGCCCAAGAATACCGGAGTGGGTAGCCTAGCCATTCTCTAGGGGATCTTCCCGACCCAGGAACTGAACCAGAGTCTCCTGCATTGCAGGCAGACTCTTTACCAGCTGAGCTACCAGGGAAGCCCATGTGTAAAGTAAAAATGTCAAGCTTGGGAATGCTATCAAAGTTAGGCTGTCTTCAGTTTAAAATAGAATGCTATAAATGTAAGATATTTTATGTAAAACTCATGGTAACCACAAAGGAAACTCTGTTATAATTACAAGAAGATTATGGTAACAGAGTCAAGGCATACTGCTACATAAAGATATCAAATAATAAAAGACAGCAAGATAAGACTTAAGGAGTAATGGATCCACAAAATAGAAAACAACTAACAAAATGGCAATATTATGGGACTACCAGACCATCTTACCTGCCTCCTGAGAAATCTGTATACAGGTCAAGAAGCAACAGTTACAACTGGACGTGGAACAACAGAATGGTTCCAAATTATGAAAGGAGTACGTCAAGGCTGTATATTGTCACTGTGCTTATTAAACTTATATGCAGACTACATCATGTGAAATGCCAGGCTGGATGAAGCACAAGCTGGAATCAAGATTGCTGGGAGAAATATCAATAATCTCAGATATGCAGATGACACCACCCTTATGGCAGAAAGTGAAGAACTAAAGAGCCTCTTGATGAAAATGAAAGAGGAGAGTGAAAAAGTTGGCTTAAAACTTAACATTCAGAAAACTAAGATTGCGGCATCTGGTCCCATCACTTCCTGGCAAATAGATGGGGAAACAGTGGCAGACTTTACTTTTTGGGCTCCAAAATCACTGCAGATGGTGACTGCAGCCATGAAATTAAAAGACACTTGCTCCTATTAAGAAAATCTTCGACAAACCTAGACAGCATATTAAAACACAGAGACATTACTTTGCCAACAAAGGTCTGTCTAGTCAAAGCTATGGTTTTTCTAGCAGTCATGTATGGATGTGAGAGTTGGACTATAACGAAAGCTGAGTGCCGAAGAATTGATGCTTTTGAACTGTGATATTGGAGAAGACTCTTGAGAGTCCCTTGGGCTGCAAGGAGATCCAACCAGTCAATCCTAAAGGAAATCAGACCTGAATATTCATTGGAAGGACTGATGCTGAAACTCCAATACTTTGGCCACCTGACGCGAAGAACAGACTCACTGGAAAAAGACCCTGATGCTGGTCAAAATTGAAAGCAGGAAGAGAAGGTGACGACAGAGGATAAGATGGTTGGATGGCATCACTGACTTGATGGACATGAGTTTGAGCCAGCTCTGGGTGCTGGAGATGGACAGAGAAGCCTGGCATGCTGCAGTCCATGGGGTCACAAAGAGTCGGACACAGCTGAGCGACTGAACTGAACTGAACTCCTTAGCTATCAATCATTGCTTGAAACATAAATGGATTAAACTATCCAATCAAAAGATGATCCAATGAAATATTGTCTACAAGACATCTAGTTTAAAGATACATGTAGATAGACTGAGAGTGAAGAGATAGAAAAAGATGTTTCAAGCAAAGAGTAACCAAAAGAAAGCAGGGATAACTATTCTTTTTTATTTTTGTGTATTTATTTATTTTTTACAACGGACTATGTTACAGCTTGGTTACAGCCCAGAGTTTCATTTGGCAAAGAAAGGATAGTATACCCTCGAGGAGTGAGGACAGGCCTACCCCAATGGAGAGGCCTCTTTTTTATTTTTATCTTTTAATTGGAGTATAGTTGCTTTACAGTGTTGTGTTAGTTTCTGGTATACAATGAAGTGAATCAGCTATATGTATACACATATCCTCTCCTCTTGGACCTCTCTCTCATCCCCCTCCATCTCACACATATAGGGCACTACAGAACGCCAAGCTGAGTTCCCTGTGCTATACTGCTGGTTCCCATTAGCCTTCTATTTGGTAGCTGTTTTTATGAGACAAAACAGACTTTAAGCTAAAAATGATCTAAAGATACAAAAGGTCATTTTTGGTTGCTATGTCATGTCCAATTCCTTGTGATCCCAAGGACTGCAGCATGCCAGGCTTCCCTGTCTTTCACTAGCTCCCAGAATTTGCTCAAATTCACGTCCACTGAGTCAATGATGCTACCTAACCATCTCATCCTCTGCTGCTCTGCTCTTTTGCCTTCAGTCTTTCCCAACATCCAGGTGTTTTCCAATGAGTCGGCTGATCCCATCAAGTGGCCAAAGTATTGGAATTTCAGTTTCACCATCAGTCCTTGCAATGAATATTCAGGGTTGATTTCCTTTAGGATTGATTGGTTTGTTCTCCTTGCTGTCCTAGGAAATCTCAGCAGTCTTTTCCAGCACTACACTTTGAAAGCATCAGTTTTTTTTTTTTTTTTTGAAATCATCAATGCTTTGGTGCTTAGAATTCTTCATGGTCCCACTCTGATATCCATACATGACTACTGGAAAAACCATGGCATTGACTATACAGACCTTTGTCGGCAAAGTGATGTCTCTGCTTTTCAGTACACTCTCTCTGTTTGCCATACCTTTCCTTCCAAGGAGAAAGTATCGTCTAATTTCATGGCTGCAGTCACCATCCATAGTGATTTTGGAACGCAAGAAAATAAAATCCGTCACTGCTTCTATTTTTCACTCTTCTACTTGCCATGAAGTGAAGGAACTAGATGCTATGATCTTAGTTTTTTGAATGTTGAATTTTAAGCCAGGTTTTTCACTCTCTTCTTTCATCCTCATCAAGAGGCTCTTTGGTTCTTCTTCATTTTCTGCCATTAACATGGTATCACCTGCATATCTGAGGTTGTTGATATTTCTCCCAGGAATCTTGGTTCCAGCTTGTGATTCATCCAGCCCAGCATTTCATGTGATGTACTCTGCATATAAGTTAAATAAGCAGGGTGACATTATTCAGCCTGTCATACTCCTTTCCCAATTTTGAACCAGTCAGTTGTTCCATATAAAGTTCTAACTGCTGCTGCTTGACCTGCATACAGATTTCACAGGAGGCAGATAATGTGGTCTGGTATTCCCATCTCTTTAAGAATTTTTGACAATTTGTTGTGATTCACACAAATGCTTTCACATAGTCAATGAAGCATAAGCAGATGTTTTTCTGAAGTTCCGTTACTTTCTCTACAATCCAAAGAATGTTGGCCATTTGATCCCTGGTTACTCTGTCGTTTCTAAACACAGCTTGTACATCTTGAAGTTCATACTGCTGAAATCTAACCTGAAGGATTTTGAGCATGACCTTACTAGCATGTGAAATGAGTGCAATTGTACAATAGTTTGAACATTATTTGACACTGCCCTTCTTTGGAATTAGAATGAAAACTGAACTTTTCCAGTCGTGTGGCCACAGTTGAGTTTTCCAAATTTGTTGACATGTTGAGTGAAGAACTTTAACAGCATCATCTTTTAGGATTTTAAATAGCTCAGATGCAATTCCATCACCTCCACTGGTTTTGCTTGTAGCAATGCTTCCTAAGGCCCACTTGACTTCACACTTCAGGATGTCTGGCTCTAGGTGAGTGACCACACACACCTTTATGATTATTCTGGTCATTAAGACCTTTTTTGTATAGTTCTTCTGTGTATTTTTGCCATCTCTTCTTAATCTCTCCTGCCTCTGTTAGATCTTTCACTGCACCCATCCTTACATGAAATGTTCCCTTGATTTCTCCAAATTTCTTGAAGAGATCTCTAGTCTTTCCTATTCTATTGTTTTCCTTTACTTCTTGCATTGTTCATTGAAGAAGGCCTTCTTGTCTCTCCTTGCTATTCTCTGAAACTCTGCATTCAGTTGAGTATATCTTTCCCTTTCTCCTTTGCTTTTAACTTCTTTTCTTTCCTCAGCTATTTATAAAGCTTCCTCAGACAACCACTTTTCCTTCTTGCATTTCTTTTTCTTGGGGATGGTTTTGGTCACTACCTACTATTATTAACCTCTGTCCATAGTTCTTTAGGCACTCTATCTACTAGATCTAATCACTTGAATCTATTCATCACCTCCACTGTATAATCTTAAGGGACTTGATTTAGGTCATACCTAAATGGCCTAGTAGTTTTCCATATTTTTTTGAATTTAAGACTGAATTTTTCACATGTAAATCCATGGCTAATTCAAGTCAATGTATGACAAAAACCACTACAATATTGTTAAGTAATTAGCCTCAAACTAATAAAAATAAATGAAAAAAAATTAAAATAAAAAAAAAGACTGAATTTTTCAATAGTGACAAAGGACTCAATCCATTGATATCAAAATTTTAATTTTTTATGTACCCAATATTAGAGAACCTAAATATGTAAAGCAAATACTAACAGAACTAAAAGAAGAAATATACAGTGATATAATAATAATTGAGGGGAATTCCCTTAAATAATAATAGGGGACTTTAGTACTCCATGATTGAAAAATTCTTAAAGAGATGGGAATACCAGACCACTTTACCTGCCTCCTGAGAAATATGTATGCAAGTCAAGAAGCAACAGCTAGCACTGGGCATGGAAGAACAGAGTGGTTCAAAATTGGGAAAGGAGTACAAGGCTGTATACTGTCACCCTGCTTATTAAACTTATATACAGAGTACATCACATGAAATGACAGGCTGAATGAAGCTCAAGCTGGGATCAAGTTTCCTGGGAGAAATATCAATAACCTCAGATATGCAGATGATATCACCCTTATGGCAGAAAGTGAAGAAGAACTAAAGAACCTCTTGATGAGGATGAAAGAGGAGAGTGAAAAAGTTGGCTTAAAACTCAACATTCAAAAACCTAAGATCATGGCATCGGGTCCCATCACTGCATGGGAAATAGATGGGTGAGCAATGGAAACAGTGGCTGAGTTTATTTTGGGGGGGGGGGGCTCCAAAATCACAGCAGATGGTGACTGCAGCCATGAAATTAAAAGATGCTTACTCCATAGAAGGAAAGTTATGACCAAACTAGATACCATATTAAAAAGCAGAGACGTTACTTTGCCAACAAAGGTCTGTCTAGTCAAGGCTATGATTTTTCCAGTGGTCATGTATGGATGTGAGAGCTGGACTGTGAAGAAAGCTGAACGCCAAAAAATTGATGCTTTTGAACTGTGGTGTTGGAGAAGACTCTTGAGAGTCCCTTGGACTGCAAGGAGATCCAACCAGTGCATCCTAAAGGAGATCAGTCCTGGGTGTTCACTGGAAGGACTGATGCTGAAGCTGAAACTCCAATACTTTGGTCACCTGAAGTGAAGAACTGACTCATTTGAAAAGACACTGATGCTGGGAAAGATTGAAGGTGGGAGGAGAAGGGGACGACAGAGGGTGAGATGGTTGGATGGCATCACCGACTCAATGGACATGACTTTGAGTAAACTCTGGGAGTTGGCAATGGACAGGGAGGCCTGGTGTGCTGCAGTCCATGGGGTCACAAAGAGTAGGACACGACTGAGCAACTGAACTGAACTGAACAGATATATAGCTTGCAAATTTTTTTTTCCCATTTTCCAGTTGCCTTTTTGTTTTGTTGACTGTTTCCTTTGTTGTGCAGCAGAAGTTTTCAAATTTGATGTATTTTCATTTATTTTTTATTTTGTTGCTTTGCTTTTGGTGTGATGCCCCAAAACATCACTGCCAGCACCAGTGTCAAGAACTCCCTCTATGTTTTCTTCTAGGAGTTTTACAGTCTCAGGTCTTACATTTAAGTGTTTAATCCATCTCAAGATAATTTTGTAGTATAGTTTAAAATCAAGATGTTTGGCATAGCTTGGGGGTCCAATTTCATTCTTTTGCCTGTGACTATCCAATTCCTCAACACCATTTACTGATGAGATGATCCTTTCCCAATTGTATGCTCTTTGGTGCCCTTGTCAAATATCAGGTGACTGTATATATGTTGCTTTATTTGGGGGCACTCTATTTTTTTAAAAAGTAATTTATTTTATTTTGGTTGCACTGGGTCTTCATTGCTGTGTGCAGGCTTTCTCTAGTTGTGGAGAGAGGGGGCTACTCTCAAGTTGTGGTGCACAGGCTTCTCATTGCAGTGGCTTCTCTTGTCATGGACAACAGGCTCTAGGTGCAGAGGTTTCAGTTGCAGCACACAAGCTCAGTAGTTGTGGCTTGTTGGCCCTAGAGTGTTCAGGATTCAGTAGTTGTGGTTGTTGTCGTGTAAGTTGTGGCTTAGTTGCTCTGTGACATGGACATGTGGAATCTTCTTGGACCAAGAATGGAACCCATGTCCCCTGCATTGGTAGGCTGATTTTTATCCACTGTATCACCAGGAAAGTCCTGGGCACTCTATTTTGTTCTATTGATCTATGTGCCTACTTTTTTTGGCTATACCATACTGGTTTCTTTGTTTGTTTTGTTTTATTTTTGGCCATGCTGCATGGCTTGCAGGATCTCACTTCCCCAACCAGGAACTGAACCCGGGCCACTGTAGTGAAAGCCTGGAATAACCACTAGGCAACCAGGGAACTCCTGAACCATATTGTTTAGATTACTATATCCTTATAGTACAGCTTGTTAAAATTTTTTTCATGGGAAAAGCATTTTATTTTAAATATCACAAAGTGCACATGTCAATCTCAAACTCCAGTCTATCCGCCTTCCCCTTGGTAACTGTAAGTTCATTCTCTAAGTCTGTGAGTCTCTTTCTGTTCTGTAAATAAGTCCATTTGTATCATTTTTAAAAAGATTCCACATATGAGTGATATCACATGATACTTCTTTGTCTGACTTACTTCCCTTAGTAAGATAATCTCCAGGTCTATCTGTGTTTCTGCAAATGGCATTATTTCATTCTTTTTTTTTTTAACTTTAAATTTTCTATTTTTTATTGGGGTATTTCCAATTAACAATGTTGTGGTAGTTTTAGGTGAATAGTGAAGGGACTCAGCCATACATGTACATGTATCCATTCTCCTCCAAACCTCACTCCATCCAGGATGTCACATAACATTGTGTAGAGTTCCATGTACTATACGATAGGTCTTTGTTGGTTATCCATTTTGAATATAGCAGTGTGTACATGTCCATCCCCTGCTCCCTAACTACCCCGTCCCCCTGGCAACCATAAGCTCACTTTCTAAGTCTGTGAGTCTCTTTCTGTTCTGTAAATAAGTTCATTTGTATCATTTCTTTTTAGATTTAATATATAAGGGATGTTATATGATATTTCTCCTTCTCTGTCTGACTTACTTCACTCAGTATGACCCTCCCTAGGTCCATCCATGTTGCTGCAAGTGGCATTATTTCATTCTTTTTAATGGCTGAGTAATATTCCATCATATATATGCATCACATCTTCTTTATCCACTCAGCTGCTGATAGACATTTAGGTTGCTTCCATGGCTTGGCTATTGTAACCAGTGCTGCAATAAGCACTGGGATAAATGTATCCTTTCAAGCCATGTTTTTCTCTAGATATATGCTCAAGAGTGAGATCGCAGGATGATACTGTAGACCTATTTTTAGTCTTTTAAGGAATCTCCATACTGTTCTCCATAGTAGCTGTCCCAATTTACATTCCCACCAACAGTGTAGGAGGGTTCCCTATTTGCCACATCCTTTCTAGCATTTACTATTTGCAGTTGTTTTGATGATGGCCATTCTGTCTGGTGTGAGGTGATATCTCATTGTAGTTTTGATTTGCATTTCTTTAAAAATTAACAATGCTCTCTAAAAATTGAACATCATTTTATGTGTGTCTTGTCCATCTGTATGCTTTCTTTGGAGAAATGTCTCTAGGTTTTTTGCCCATTTTTGGACTTTTTTTAAATTTATTTTTTGATACTGAGCTACATGAGCTGTTTGTAAATTTTGAAGACTCATCCTTTATTGGTCACATTGATTGCAAATGTTTTCTCCCATTTTGCGGGTTGTCTTTTCATTTTGTTTATGGTTTCCTTTGCTGTGCAAAAGCTTTTGAATGTAATTAGGTCCCATTTGTTTATTTTTGTTTTTATTTCCATTACTCTGCAAGACAGATCAAAAATATAGTGTCAACATTTATGTTAAAAAATGTTCTGTCTTTGTTTTCCTCTAACAGTTTTATAGAATCCAGTCTTACATTTAGGTGTTTAATCCATTTTGAGTTTGTTTTTGTGTATTGTGTAAAAGAATGTTCTAATTTCATTTTTCTTTCTTTTTTTTTTTTTCATTTATTTTTATTAGTTGGAGACTAATTACTTTACAATATTGTAGTGGTTTTTGCCATACATTGACATGAATCAGCCATGGATTTACATGTGTTCCCCATCTTGAACCCCCCACCCACCTCCCTCCCCATCCCATCCCTCTGGGTCATCCCAGTGTACCAGCCCCGAGCGCTTGTCTCATGCATCCAACCTGGACTGGCGATCTGTTTCACACTTGATAATATACATGTTTCGATGCTGTTCTCTCTAATTTCATTTTTCTTTACATGTAGCTGTCCAGTTTCCCCAGATCCATTTGTTGAAGAGACTACCTTTCCTCCATTTCATAGTCTTTCCTCTGTTGTCAGAGATTAATTGACCATAGGTGCATGGGTTTATTTCTGGCTTTTTTATTCTGTTACCTTGATCTATATATCTGTTTTTGTGGTAGTATCATACTGCTTTGATGACTGTAGCTTTATAGTGTCTGAAGTCAGAGAGCCTGATTCCTCCAGCTCTGTTCTTCTTTCTCAAGATTGCTTTGACTATTCGGGGTCTTTCATGTCTCCATACAAATTAAAAAAAGATTTTTTTTTTGTTCTAGTTCTGTGAAAAATGGCATTGGTAATTTAACTCAAATTACACTGAATCTATAGATAACCTTTGGTAGTTTAGCCATTTTCACAATATTGATTCTTCCAGTTCAAGAACATGGAATATCTCTCCATCTGTCCATGTCATCTTTGATTTCTTTCATCAGTATCTCAAAGTTTTCCAAGTATAGGTCTTTTGCCTCCTTAGGTAGGTATATTTCTAGGTATTTTATTGCTTTTGAAGCAGCTGTTAAGGGGACTGTTTCATTTCTCTTTCTGATCTTTCATTGTTAGTGCATAGACATGCAAAATATTTCTGTCTATTAATTTTGTATCCTGCTACTTTACCAAATTCATTGATGAGCTCTAGTGATTTTCTGCATATAGTATCATGCCATCTGCAAACAGTTACAGTTTTACTTCTTTTTCTCCAATTTGGATTCCATTTATTTATTTCTCTTCTCTGATTGCTTTGGACTTCCAAAACTATGTTGAATAATAGTGGTGAGAGTGGACATCCTTGCCTTGCTCCTGGTTTTAGAGGAAATGTTTTCAGATTTTCGCCATTGAGAACAATGTTTGCTGTGGGTTTGTCATATATAGCCTTTATTATGTTGAGATAGGTTTCCTTTATACCCACTTCCTGGAGAGTTTTTATTATAAATGGGTCTTGAATTTTATCAAAAGCCTTCTCTATATTAAGATGATCGTATAGTTTTTATTCTTCAATTTGTTGATGTGATGTATCACATTGATTAATTCATAGATACTGAAAAGTCCTTGCATCCCTGGGATAAATCCCACTTGATCATGGTGTTCAGTTCAGTTCAATTCAGTGGCTCAGTCATGTCCAACTCTTTGTGACCCCATGTCCATTGAGTAGGTGATATCATCCAACCATTTTGTCTTCTGTTGTCCCCTTCCCCTCCCACCTTCTATCTTTCCCAGCATCAGGGTCTTTTCCAATGAGTCAGTTCTTCACATCAAGTGGCCAAAGTATTGGAGTTTCAGCTTCAGTGTTGGTCCTTCCAATGAATACCCAGGACTGATGTCCTTTAGGATGGACTGGTTTGATCTCCTTGCAGTCCAAGGGACTCTCAAGAGTCTTCTCCAACTCCACAGTTGAAAAGCATCAATTCTTCGGCGCTCAGCTTTCTTTATAGTCCAACTCTCATACATGACTATTCGAAAAACCATAGCTTTGACTAGACAGACCTTTGTTGGCAAAGTAATGTCTCTGCTTTTTAATATACTGTCTAGGTTGGTCATAGCTCTTTTTCCAAGGAGCAAGCATCTTTTAATTTCATGACTGCAGTCATCATCTGCAGTGATCTTGGAGCCCAATAAAATAAAGTCTGACACTGTTTCCACTGTTTCCCCATCTACTTCCCATGAAGTGATGGGACCAGATGTCATGATCTTAATTTTCTGAATGTTGAGCTTTAAGCCAACTTTTTCACTCTCCTCTTTCACTTTCATCAAGAGGCTCTTTAGTTCTTCGCTTTCTGCCATAAGGGTGGTGTCATTTGTATAATCTGAGGTTATTGATATTTCTCCTGGCAATCTTGGTTCCAGTCTGTGCTTCATCCAGCCCAGTGTTTCTCATGATGTACTCTGCATATAAGTTAAATAAGCAGGGTGACAATATACAGTCTTGACGTACTCCTTTCCCTATTTGGAACCAGTGTGTTGTTCCATGTCCAGTTCTAACTGTTGCTTCCTGACCTGCATACAAATTTCTCAAGAGGCAGGTCAGGTGGTTTGGTATTCCCATCTCATTAAGAATTTCCCAGAGTTTGTTGTGGTCCACACATTCAAAGGCTTTGGCATCGTCAATAAAGCAGAAGTAGATGGTTTTCTGGAACTCTCTTGCTTTTTTAATGATCCAACAGATGTTGGCAATTTGACCTCTGGTTCCTCTGCCTTTTCTAAATCCAGCTTGAACATCTGGAAGCTAATGGTTCATGTATAGTTGAAGCCTGGCTTGGAGAATTTTGAGCATTACTTTACTAGCATGTGAGATAGTGCTGTTGTGCAGTAGTTTGAGCATTCTTTGGCATTGTCTTTCTTTGGGATTGGAATGAAACTGACCTTTTTCAGTCCCATGGCCACTGCTGAGTTTTGCAAATTTGCTGGCATATTGGGTGCAGCACTTTCACAGCATCATCTTTTAGGATTTGAAATAGCTCAATTGAAATTCTATCACTTCCACTAACTTTGTTTGTAGTGGTGCTTCCTAAGTCCCACTTGACTTTGCATTCTAAAATGTCTGGCTCTAGGTTGGTGATCACACCCTCATGATTATTTGGGTCATGAAGATCTTTTTTGTATAGCTTCTATAGTTCTTCTGTGTATAGAGGAAAACAATAGAATGGGAAAGCCTAGAGATCTCTTGAAGAAAATTAGAGATACCAAGGGAACATTTAATGCAAATATGGACACAATAAAGGACAGAAACTGTATGGACCTAACAGAAGCAGAAGATATTAAGAAAAGGTGGCAAGAATACACAGAAGAACTATACAAAAAAAGATCTTCATGACCCAGATAATCACAAGGGTGTGATCACCAGCCTAGAGCCAGACATTTTAGAATGCAAAGTCAAGTGGGCCTTAGGATGACTCAGTAGTTGCAACTCACAGACTGGAGTTCAGGCTCAACAGTTGTGAATCACAGGCTTAGTTGCTCTGCAGCATGTGAAATCTTCCCAGACCAGGGATCGACCCATGTCCCCTGCATTGGCAGGCAGACTCTTATCCAATGCATCATCAGGGAAGTCCTTATAGTTGATTTCTAATCTCATAAAAATTGAGGTTGGAAAAAATACTTGATTTTATTTCAATTTTCTTAAGTTCACTGAGGCTCACTTTTCAGCCCAGGATATGGTCAATTCTGGAGAATGTTCCATGTGTACTTGAGAAGAATATGCATTCTGCTGCTTTTGGATGGAATGCTCTATAAATATCCATTAAGTCCACCTGATCTGATTTGTCATTTCGTGCCTTTGTTTACTTATTGGTTTTATGTCTGGATGATCTGTTCATTCATGAAGTAGGGTGCTAAAGTTCTCCACTATTATAGTGTTACTGTCCATTTCTCCCTTTAAGCTCTTAGTATTTGACTTATATATTGAGGTTCTCCTATGTTGAATACATATACATTTACAATTGTTATATATTCTTCTAGGATTGTTCCCTTGATTATTGTGTAATGTCCTTCTTTGTCTCTTGTAATAGTCTTTATTTTAAAAAGTCTATTTTGTCTTAAATGAGTACTGCTACTCTAGCTTTCTTTTGATTTCCATATGCATGAAATACTTCTTTTCCATTACCTTGCTTTCAGACTGTATGTGTCTCTAGATCTGATGTGGGTCTCTTATAGATAGCATATATATGTGTCTTGTTTTGTAACCTTTTAGCCAGTCTGCTGGGACATTCAGCCCAAGCCTGCCAGGACTGCTGGTTGACCTGCACTGTGGAAAGGAAGAGAGCAAGAGCCAATGACGACCAGGCCCCTGGCCCACACTTGTGCCAGTGATGGTGGAGGACCCAGGCATGGATTAGTATGGTGGCATGCACATACAACCACCATCTCCTGGCCCTTCATTCCCTCCCTGGGAAAGGGGTCCATGGAGTCACCCACCAATGCTGTCTCTCATCTGCATCTGCCTCTCCCCTTTCCCCAGTGTCACCAGCTTCCTTCTTTTTCTGGGTTCATCTGGCCATTCAACATCTTTTGTGGTTGCATGTGAATTTTTGGCAAGCAGATTGTTATCCACTGTACCACCAGGAAACACCTATAATTTTTATATCAAGTAGTAAAATATCTGCTTGCAATACAAGAGACCTGGGTTTGATCCTTGGGTCGGGAAGATCCCCTGGAGAAGGTAACGGCTACCCATCCTAATATTCTTACCTGGAGAATTCCATGGACAGAGGAGTCTGGTGGGAAACAGTCTATGGTGTGACTGCAAAAAGTGAGATACAAATAAGCAACTAACACTTTCACTTATAATTTTTAATGTAGAGATATTTCACCTCTTTGGGTAAAATTATTCCTAAATATTCTATTACTTTTGATGCTACTGTCAGTGGGGCTGCTTTCTTATCTTTCCTGTAGTTCATTGTTTGTGTTTAAAAATACAACTGATTTTTTAAAATATTTATTTATTTAATTAATTTATTTGGTTATGCTGGGTCTTAGTTGTGGCACGTGGGATCTTCGATATTTGTGGTAGCATGTGGGATCTAGTTCCCTGGATAGAGATAGAACCTGGGACCCCTGCATTGGGAGCACAGAGCCACTGGATGGCCAGGGAAGTCCCCTGCAATTGATTTTTTGCATATTGAATTTTTTTGTCCTGTAACTTTATTGAATTAATTTACTAGTTCTAATGACTTTTGTTGTTGTAGTTCTAGCTATAAAAGATCGTGTCATCTGCAAACAGAGACAAATTTTCTTCTTCCTTTACTATTTGCTTTTGTTGTTTAGTCACTCAGTCATGTCCAACTCTTTGTGACCCCATGGACTGCAGCATGCCAAGCTTCCCTGTCTTTCACTGTCTCCTGGAGTTTGCTCGAATGCATGTCCATGGAGTTGGTGATGCCGTCCAACCATCTTATCCTCTGTCATCCCTTTCTCCTCCTGCCTTCAATCTTTCCCAGCATCAGGGTCTTTTCCAATGAGTCAGTTCTTCACATCAGGTGGCCAAAGTATTGGAGTTTCAGCTACAGCATCAGTCTTTCCAATGAATATTCAGGGTTGATTTCCTTTGGGATTGATTGATTTGAACTCCTTACCGTCCAAGGGACTCTCAAGAGTTTTCTCCAACACCACAGTTCGAAAGCATCAATTCTTTGGTGCTCAGCCTTCTTTGTGGCCCAAATCTCACATCCTTACATGACTACTGGAAAAACCGTAGCTTTGACTATAAGGACCTTTGTTGGCAAAGTGATGCCTCTGCTTTTTAATGAGCTGCCTAGGTTTGTCAAAGTTTTTCTTTCAAGGAGCTTTCTTTTAATATCATGACTGCAGTCACCGTTTGCAGTGATTTCAGAGCCCAAGAAAATAAAGTCTGTCACTGTCTCCATTGTTTCCCCATCTATTTGCCATGAAGTGATGGGGCCACATGCCATGATCTTCATTTTTTGAATGTTGCATTTTCAGCCAGCCTTTTCACTCTCCTCTCACCTTCATCAAGAGGCTCTTTAGTTCCTCTTCGCTTTCTGCCATTAGGGTGGTGTCATCTGCATATCTGAGGCTGTTGACATTTCTCCTGGTGTCATGATTCCAGCTTGTGCTTCATTCAGCCTGGCATTTTGCATGATGTTACATAACTTATATAAGTTTATATTATACATGTTAACTTATATAACGTTCATATAAGTTAAATAAGCAGGGTGGAAATATAGAGCCTTGATGTTCTCCTTTCTCAATTTTGAACCAGTCTATTGTTCTGTGTCCAGTTCCAGCTGCTGTTTCTTGACCTTCATACAGGTTTCTCAGGAAGCAAGTAAGGTGGTCTGGTATTCCCATCCCTTTAAGAATTTTCCAAAAATAATTTCCACTTACGTAGGCTATATATCTTTTTCTCATTTAATTGCTCTGGTTAGGACTTCCAGTACCATGTTGAATAGAAGTGGTGAGAGTGGGCACCCTTGTCTTGGCCTGATCTTTCCCCTAAGATCAGGCCAAGACAAGGGAACCCATCAAAAAAAGATACCCCATGTCTAAGGACAGAGGAGAAGCCACAACAAGATGGTAGGAGGGCTGCAATCACATCAAAATCAAACCTGATACTTGCCAGAGACTCTCATTGGGGACAGATAAAAACTTGTGTGCACCAGTACCCAGGGAAAAGGATTAGTGACCCCCAAAAGAGACTAAACCAGACCTGCTTGTGAGTCTTTGAGGATTTCCCACGGTGGCATGGGTCAGCAGTGGCCTGCTATAGGGATGGGCACTGGCAGCAGTAGTCTTGGGATGTGTGGAGTGGTGGCCTAAGTCCTCTTGGACGAGGTCACCATTAGTCCTACCATAGAGCCACTGGGTGGGTGACCCACAAACTGGAGAACAATTATACCAAAGAAAATCTCGCATGGTTGTGAAGGTTCTAGGCCCCACATTAGACTTCCCAAACTAAGGCAAAGGGCTGGGAATCCCCAGTTTTTAAGGTCAATGGGATTTGGTTAGAGAACTTCCACAGGATTGGTGAAAACAGAGACTTTTGGAGGACACAAACAAAACCTTGTGTGCACCAGGACCCAGGGGAAAGAGCAATGACAAAAGTCCATATAGTCAAGTTATAGTTTTTCCAGTAGTCATGTACGAATGTGAGAGTTGGACCATAAAAAAGGCTGAGCACAGAAATATAGATGCTTTCAAACTGTGGTGCTAGAGAAGACTCTTGAGAGTCCCTTGGACAATGAGGATATCAAACCAGTCAATCCTTAAAGGAAATTAACCCTGAATACTCATTGGAAAGACTGATGCTGTAGCTAAAGCTCCAATACTTTGGCCATCTGATGCAACAGCTGACTCATTGGAAAAGACCCTGATGCTGGGAAAGATTGAAGGCAGGAGAAGGGGACAACAGAGGATTAGATGGTCACATGGCATCACTGACTCAATGGACATGAGCTTGAGTAAACTCCAGGAGCTAGTGAAGGACAGGGAAGCCTGGTGTGCTGCAGTCCACGGGGTCACAAAGAGTCAGACACAGCTGAGCGGTTCAACAATAATAGCAACAAAGTTATTAGCTATGGGTTTATCATATGCGGCCTTTATTATTATTATACCTAATTTGTTGAGAGTTTATCATGAAAGAATGATAAATTTTGGCAAATGCCTTTTCTTCATCTGAGATGATCATATGATTTTCGTCCTTGAATCTGTTAAAGTGGTGTATTAGCATTATTGATTTGTATATGTTGAATCTCAGGGTTAAATTCCACTTGATCATCACCATATAATCTTTTTACTCTGCTGTTGAATTCATATTTCTCATATTTTGCTGAGGATTTTTACATCTATGTTTTTCAGGGATATTGTACTGTTATTTTCTAGTTTTCCTTTCATGTTTTGATGTCAGGGTAATTGGCCTTATAAAATAAGTTTAGAAGTATTCCTTTGCCTTCAGTTTTTTGCAAGAATTTGAGAATGACTGGAATTAATTCTTTAAATGGTAGAATTCACTAATGAAACCATCTTGTCCTAAGCTTTTCTGTTTGGGAAGATTTTAAAATTACTAATTCAGTCTTCATGCTTGTTACTGGTTTGTTCAGATTTTTAATTTCTTCATCATTCAGTCTAGACCTTGTACTGACAGAATCAATTTTACTCTTCCTAAGAAAGTGGAAATCGCTCAGTCACTCATGACTTTTTGTGACCTGTATAGTCCATGGAATTCTCTAGGCCAGAATACTGGAGTGGGCAGCCTTTCTTTTCTCCAGGGGATCTTCCCAACCCAGGAATCAAACTGGGATCTCCTGCACGGCAGGTGGATTCTTTACCAACTGAGCTATCAGGAAATGTTGGAGTTTGCTTTCTCATGGTTTTGCAGAGTTGGGCCATGTGCTCACAAGCTTTCTGCCAATGCTTGTACTTGCCACCTCAGGGGCGCACACAGGATGCTGGCTGCAAGGCAGAAGACTGTGTGGGTGAGGTGTGGAGAGTGTTGGGAATGCCTTTGGGCCAGTTGGGGGGACCTGCTGATAAGGCCTCTTCAGAGGTTTGTGGGTGATCCTCTAACGGAGTCTGCAAAACAGTTAGAAGAATTCACATCTCTTTGATGCATTCCAAGCACTGCCTACTGTGCTCCCAGCCTCTCCTCACTCTTAGCTGTGTAACTTACCTCGTATTCTGGATAGGGTAAGGAAGAACTGGGCCTCTTTGACAGTGTCCTGCACAGCTGGGGGAAAAAGTGGGCACTCACTCACATGCTCTCACTTGCCGCTGTGAAAGAAATTCCAGTCCTAGGAGGTCTCTTTTGCTCTGAGATGTGCTACACCAAGGGAGGAATGACAAGTAATGTAAAACTGCTTTTTTGGTCCTCTTTAATGTGTCCAGTCTTGGATTTGCATTTTGCTCCAAGGATGTGCTAGAACTTCTTCACTGGACTCCTGGACTTTCACAAAGATACCTTCACTTGTGTGTGTTGTCAAAACTAGTGTTCTTTGAAGGGAGGATGGTAGAAAACTCCTATTCCACCATTTTGTTGCTCACGCCCCTGTGATTTACTCCATTGAATGGTTTTTGTATGTTGAACATCCCTGAATTCTGAGAATAAATCTCATTTGGGTCATGACATATAAACCTTTCATATGTTGCTAAATTTGGTTTGCTAGTATTTTGTGAAGGATGAAAGTAGTGAAGTGCAAGTGGTAGTAGCTTAGTTGTGTCCAACTCTTTGTGACCCCATGGCTCCTTTGTCCATGGAATTCTCCAGGCAAGAATACTGGAGTGGGTAGTCCTTCCCTTCTCCAGGGGATCTACCTGACCCAGGGATCAAACCCAGGTCTCAGATTCTTTACTATCTGAGCCACCAGGGAAGCTTTTTGGATTTTAATGTATCACTGGAAGGAAGGAATGCAAGTACGGCAGTTAAGACTGAAGAACAAAAATTTAAGTTAGAAAGTTGGAAGAACAGTTTCATGTATTGTTATTTCATATTCTAACAAAAATTATCAGTGAAAGAGACCATGAGCTTGACATTGCACATGTGAAAAATTATAATTAAATATTATACAAATATTATAGAACAGTTCGAATTGCACTTTCCCTCAAAAGAAGATCCCCATACAGGAAAATCATGGATCTGGAATCAATTTATTTCTTTGAAAGACATTTTAAATTCTAACCATTACTCTTGGATAAATTGTTAGCTCTAGCTACTCATTAAGATTGAATATGAATTTCTTTTCTTGTTCCTTGGCATTTTTTTTTTTTTTTTTTCAAAATTGCAGCTAAAGGAAAAAAATCAATGGCAGCCCTGGGGAGATCCAGCCTGAAAACAGAGATGCAGATTTGGGGTCAAAGTGTTTCCTAAACATCTTGACCCCACAGTCCTTGACCACACAATACGGAGCAGAGGGCAGTACAGATCCCCAAGGCCTGAGTGGCAGGGCCAGAGGCCAAGATGCCTGGGTCAGGCCCTTATGACTTTGGGAGTGTACTGTGGGCACACCAGAGACCCAAGTTCCTCCGTATTTTATTTCATATCACTTCAGGTGAGTCATTGGTATGGAGGTGAAGGTCCAACCGGGGTGGATGCTACAGGTGGGTGGTCCCTGGAGTGAGTGGTCTGGCATAGCCTGCAGCATTGCACTCCGAGCATCCTTTTGTGGGCTTTTGATCTGTACTGGATCGCCTTCAGCTCCTTGTGCAAGTAGAGGATAAGCTCAGCCCCATTTTCCTTAGTGGGAATGTGGAAATGCTTGCCTTGGTACAGGATTTGATGCTCATGGCAGACCTGACAAGCAGTTCCTGAAGCATAGACTCCTCTAGCGCCCGCAGGAACACGTTCATGGTGATCTTACACTCCACCATCTGGAACTCACCCCAGGTCAGAGCCAGGTCCAGCAGACTCTGTCGGACTAGTCAAGGCAGGATGACATGGTCCAGTGTCGGAGTCACCAGTTCCAGCGCCCCATCGTCGTGGGTCCAGAAGACGAAGATGTTCATAGTGTCCACCTTGATGAATTGGAGGTCAGGCCCGTAGAGCCAGAGGACCTGATCGCAGCCCTTCTTTTGTGCCTCCTGCTGCACGAACGCGGTGGGCGCTTAATTTTCCCTCAGCTTTCAGTCGCTGATCCCACCTACCCAGGCTCAGATGAAGGATGGATCCGTCAGGAGGGAGACAGGGCTCAAGGCATATCCAGGGAAGATTGCAGACACCTAGCGAGGGTTCCTTCCGGATTACCACCGGCCTCACATAGAGGCTGGAGCCCACGCCCTCAGGACCCAGTCCTTGTCTTCTTCCACCAGTCGGCGGATGCACTCCAACAACTCAGCTTTGTCAAAACTGCAGGCAGAGGCGCAGGGCTGAAGGCAGCCTGAGTTCCATGTTGAGCCAAAGTCGGAAGAGGCGCATGCGCTGGTTCCGCGCGTTTGAACGCCTTCAGGTCTTCGAAGAGCTGCAGGGAGTGGTGGAGAGCCGAGCTGGCCGAGAGCAGAGTGAGGTTTTGGAAGGGCTGGATTTGGGGCTGACCCCAGCCCCTCTCCCTGTTCCGTCCCACCATCAGCATGTGATCGTTGAACGCCTTCCTGAACAGCAGGGGTCAGGCTTCTTTTGCGGCTCCTGTGTCATTTCCAGCTGCCCGTCAGCAGCTTTGAGGCTGGATGAGGCATATCGTCTGGGACCACACAGAAGCCAAAGAACAGGGAGAAAATTTGGGGTCCAAATCTCTCTCCCTTCATCCCCTCTAAAGCCTCGTGCTTCTTTCTGAGGGGACCCCTCCTCCTCCGAATATGAATTATGAAACTACATCATCAGATCATTTTGGATAAAGGGTAAGAATGAATCATGAATTTACTAAAACTGCTTTAAAATCTATTCTTCCATCACCAATAACATAGTTTAATAGTTTAAGATAGTTTTCCTGTCACGAGAACCCAGAGACAGTTTCGATATAAATTTTTCTCTACAAGTGGTGCTTTTATCAATCCAAACTCATTTAGGTAAATGACTAAACAAGAAGCAACCTTATTTGTCACATTGAAAACTTTAAATATTTATATACATTGTCTTCATTCAAAGTGTGCTTACAGGTATTAACATGTAAAATAGAAATTTCACTAATGCTTTTGCTTTCCTTAAAATTGTAGAACAGATATCAGTGCAATAGCCATTGTAATAAATGCTCATTGGCAAATTTTGTCAGAATAAAGTTTACTTTTTTTTTTTCTCAGTCAGCTCTTATAACTGCTTTATTCTTGTTCTCTTGTGCTGTTTACAGTGTCTCCCAGAAAAGGAAAACCCCAGTTGGCAGGGAACGTGATGAGGGACCTTCACTGAACCAGCAGTAACCACAGGAGAATCCAGGGGTGGGAGGGAGAGACAAGGACCTGAGGCAGAAGGACTGTGCTAGTTTGCCCATCTTCTGATCTCCAGTTGCTCAAATGGGAATAAAAGAGGGAATATTAAATGATTGTCTATGGGACAGAGAACTTGGGAGATCTTGGCCATGATCAGGAGGGCAGGATGAAGGCCCGGATTTTAAGCATCTTGTTCGGGTATCACTGGGAGACACTGTGTGGGAGAGGGTGCAGTGCTAAGAGATGGTGGAGGGTGCTGGGGAAGGGGCCCAACTGTGACCAGGGAGGAGGGACCAAGGGCTCTTCTGGGTGGCAGAGATAGGCAGAGCGAAGGGCAGAGGCGCTCATTCTGTCCAGTCCTTCTTAATGGACAGGTTCCACTCCCAGGTGAGGTGGTCATGCTTGTTGTCGTCGGTGAAGAAGGACTTGTTGTGGTAAGTGCCTCGGGCCAGCGTGCCCTTGGGGGCCTCCTCAACTGGAGTCAGAAACTCATATTCCTCTGGCCGAGGCCCATAGCTGCCCACCATGAACGTTGCTTTATCCACTTTTACCCCCGTCCGATAGGTGTGTTGAACATACTTCAGTCCTGACACAATATCCTTGTTCACTTTGAAGTTAATTTTTACTCTATATTCAACACCTTCCTTTAGGACAAAGTTTTCTTTTTTAAGGGCTTCCAGATCCCCATTAAGGTCCATGGTGATTGGTCCTGGGGCACTTTCACAAAGGAGGGTCAGGCGGGTAACCTGTGATGTTGGGGGCTGTTGGGTCTGCTACCACAGGACCGTCCCCCAGGAGCGTTTTCTTGTACTTAGTTAGACTTTCATCATCTTTGTCCATCTCCTGCAGCTCCTTCAGGGATTTCTGTGGGGGGGGGAGGGGCTTGTAGTTGAGCTTGCCATCCAGCTCATCGTCATCCTCCTCCACGTGTGGTTCTGGGGCCTTTTCAGTCATTTTGATCGTGCACCAGCTTGGTTCGAATCAGCTTGGTTCTACAGTCTTTTTGCTTCTTAAAGTTTACTTTCTTAAATTATTTTCTTTGTTATGTTTGCTCCGATTGTTGAAATGTAATTTTTTTAAGTGTAATTTTATGGCTGTCGAATTCCACATTTAAAAATAAACTTGTATTTTGTATATATATTTTTCACTTCATTTTACGAGTAATTTTTTTTTCTTAAAAATACATGATGAATTTAAAACAAACTGGTCTTTCATTGTGGACTCTTAAGTAGTAACAGATCTAAACAGCTAGACGGTTTTGGAGGGCAGACAAATTGCATATTATTCAAATTTGCCCACTAGGGCCTTAGGCCCTATCATATCGTTAAACGAATGAATTTTTAATCACCAACGCTGGGTCCAGGGCGTTAATGACATCTCTACTCCAATTCCTCAATGATTAGACTTGCGAAACTGAAGTTTATCAAACACGAGGATCTGTGCTAAGCAACTCACTCTCCACCTGCTTTTCACTCTCTCTTCTTCCTCTCAGAGAGGCGGCATGCTCAGCACCATGATCCTATCTGTGCTCAATACCACGACCCATTCATTGGTCGAGCCCGACGCCCTTCACTGCGGAGTCGCGGCAAGCCACGTCCCCATGCCGGCCTAGAGGGGACGAACCCATTGTTGCGCCAGAAGATCCAGGCCAAGCAATCTTGTGAGAAGCTGATCCGTGTGAATGGGGGTGTTCCGCAGACCCTCAGAGCCGGCGCACGTCGCGCCTCGCCCCCTCGGCCCGCGGGCTCTGAGCGAGCGCGCCCGCTCTCACCCGTCAGAGCCTGGGTCTGGCTAGCTTGGGCCTGGCGGGCTGAGGCTGGGCGGCCGAGGTACGAGGGGCGGAGCCCGAGCCGCTGCTGCCGCGGCTGCCTTCAGAAAAAAGCTTGTCTGCAACTTGAGCCAAGAAAGTGAAGATGGCCACCAAATCTTGCCCCGAGTGTGACCAACAGGTGGGCGCCGGGAGCCGGGCACCGAACACGCGGGCCAGCGGAGCGGGTGCGCGCGGGCAGGCGGCCGTTGCCCGTGGCCGTTGGCTGTGGAGAGGCCGCCTCGTCCCGGCGGCCGAGCGAGTGGGCCAGCCCTCGGGCTCTGTGGCCACCGCTGGAGCCCCGAACCGGCCCGGCCGAGCCGAGGGGTTGCCGGGGAAGCGCCCGGAGCCGCAGCCCGGCCGGTGTCCACCTAGCGGCTGTCAGAGGGGCGAATGTCTTGCCCTGTGGCTGGGCTGCGTGAGAGGGGGCGTGGGTTTATCCTGAGCCGACGGGGCGACCTGTCCGGAGCCTCCTCGAGGAGCCTGTCCGGCTCCGGTGACAGCGGCAGGAGTGTGGGGCAGCGGCCCAAGTGGACGAGAACGGTCCCTCAGCGCCCTGCTGCCCCGACGAGAGTGCCTGATATGCAAACTCCCAAGTCAGGGCTCCTGGCTCCCAAATCCCCCTCCTGCCAGTCAGGGTTGCTTTGTTTCCATTTCAGATGTGTACGGTGGACCCCCCAAACTGTCCCCGCCACCTGGGCGGATGCTTAAATGTGACAATAAATAAGGCCTGCAGTGTAATGATGCTTTCCTTTTAGACTTAAGTAATTAGTGATCTATATGCTTTTAAATAATTTGCATAATATCAAGAGTCATTAATTTGGTCTAGTTTTTAGTAGAACACTTTAAAATACAAAGACCTCATTAAAATCCTATTTTTCTGAGTTCTCTCCTCTATAATGTTGCATATTCTTCTAACTTTTTAAGAGGTGAGTTTGCCTTACTTGTGTGGTTTCTTGAACTTTCAATATCTGCTTTCTAAACTAAATTCATTAGGTCATGAAGTGGCTTTATGACTGCTGTTGATCTGGGGATCAGATTGACATTTAAACTTAAAAGCTCTCAGCTATGACAATAAACACTGCATGTGATGAGAACAGCATCAGAAGTGTGGTCAGTAAGGATCCTCACAGCATTCCTGAGGCTTTCTCTGCTTCCCTAAGTGACAGCCCAGGTGTAAAGAAGAAGGAAAAAAAAAAGCTCATGCCAATGGTTGCAAGTTATCATGGCTTGGTAATTTCATGTTTCTTAGCCCATGAGCAAGGCCTTAACTTCCAAGGTTTTGCAGAGAATGGAATGATTATACTGCATTTAGGGAAGCCCAAAGCTGTGGCTTCTCACCAGGAGCCTTCCAGTCCAGATGCCAACAAAGGGTCAGTTTTACTTTAAGCAGTATTGCTTAGTAACACTGCTGCCATTCCATCTTTCTTGGGTTAACAGGGTCAGAGTGACAGAAAGGTGACCAAAGGTATTTTTTCTCATGATGGAGTTTTTGTTTACCCTTTACTAATGTGTCATACGTAACCCAATGGAAAAAAATTTTTTTACTGACTCCTACTAACAAAGCTAGTGGATATGATAGAATTCCACTTGAGCTATTTCAAATCCTGAAAGATGGTGCTGTGAAAGTGCTACCCTCAATATGCCAACAAATTTGGAAGACTCAGCATGGCCACAGGACTGGAAAAGGTCAGTTTTCATTCCAATCCCAAAGAAAGGCAATCCCAAAGAATGCTCAAGCTACCGCACAATTGCACTCATCTTACACGCTAGTAAAGTAATGCTCAAAATTCTCCAAGCCAGGTTTCAGCAATACATGAACCATGAACTTCCAGATGTTCAAGCTGGTTTTAGAAAAGGCAGAGGAACCAGAGATCAAATTGCCAACATCCACTGGATGATCGAAAAAGCAAGAGAGTTCCAGAAAAACATCTATTTCTGCTTTATTGACCATGCCAAAGCCTTCGACTGTGTGGATCACAATAAACTGTGGAAAATTCGGAAAGAGATGGGAATACCAGACCACCTGACCTGCCTCTTGAGAAATCTGTACGCAAGTCAGGAAGCATCAGGTAAAACCGGGCATGGAACAACAGACTGGTTCCAAATAGGAAAAGGAGTACGTCAAGGCTTTATATTGTCACCCTGCTTATTTAACTTATTTGCAGAGTACATCATGAGAAACGCTGGGCTGGAAGAAGCATAAGCTGGAATCAAGATTTCTGGGAGCAATATCAATAACCTCAGATATGCAGATGACACCACCCTTATGGCAGAAAGTGAAGAGGAACTAAAAAGCCTCTTGATGAAAGTGAAAGAGGAGAGTGGAAAAGTTGGCTTAAAGCTTAACATTCAGAAAACTAAGATCATGGCATCTGATCCCATCACTTCATGGGAAATAGATGGGGAAACAGTGGAAACAGTGTCAGACTTTATTTTTTGGGGCTCCAAAATCACTGCAGATGGTGATTGCAGCCATGAAATTAAAAGACGCTTACTCTTTGGAAGGAAAGTATCACCAACCTAGGGTCGCACAGAATTGGACACGACTGAAGTGACTTAGCAGCAGCAGCAGCAGCAGATAGCATATTAAAAAGCAGAGACATTAATTTGCCAACAAAGGTTGTCTAGTCAAGGCTATGGTTTTTCCAGTGGTCATGTATGGATGTGAGAGCTGGACTGTGAAGAAAACTGAGCACCAAAAAATTAATGCTTTTGAGCTGTGGTGTTGGAGAAGACTCTTGAGAGTCCCTTGGACTACAAGGAGATGCAACCAGTCCATCCTGAAGGAGATCAGTCCTGGGTGTTCATTGGAAGGACTGATGCTGAAGCTGAAACTCCAGTCCTTTGGCCACCTCATGCGAAGAGTTGACTCATTGGAAGACTCCCTGATGCTGTGAGGGATTGCGGTCAGGAGGAGAAGGGGACAACAGAGGATGAGATGGCTGGATGGCATCACTGACCCAATGGGCATGAGTTTGAGTAAACTCTGGGAGTTGGTGATGGACAGGGAGGCCTGGTGTGCTGGGGTCACAAAGAGTTGGACACGACTGAGCGACTGAACTGAACTGATATGTATAAAATTTTATTATTTTTAACTAGAAAAAGTATTCAAGTTCTCTCAATTAAAACTATTTGTAAGACATCTTTTATGCCAAAATGCAGGCCTTAATATATGTTTCTTTTAAAATTCTTTTTTACTTTCCCTCTGAGCAAGAGAAGTTTACTGCTTCTACTTTCTCTCAGCAGTGCTTTATTGTTTTCAATGTATAGATTTTGTACATATTTGTTAAGTTTTTTGTTATGAATTTAATTTTTTGGATGCTACTATAAGTTGAATTATTTTAAAATTTTCATTTTATCATTGTTCATTAATTATATATAGAAATAAAATTGATTTTTTTATTCAAAAATATAAAATTCACCATATAAACCATTTTAAAGTATATATATACTTCAGTGGCATAATATATTCACAATATGGTATAACCATCACCACCATCTAGTTCTAGAACATTTTCATCACTTCAAAATGAGACCCTGTTTTCAATTAAGCACTCACTTCCTGATTCATGATCCCTCTAGTTCCTAGTAACTACGAATTTGCTTTCTGTTTCTGTGGATTTGCCTATTATTGATATTTCATATAAATGGAGTCATGCAATGTGTCCTTTGATATCTGACTTCTCTCATTTAGTTTATCCATATTGTTCTGTATATCAGTACTTTGTTCTTTTTTATGGCCAAATGACATTCCATTGTGTGGATATATCACATTTTGTTAATCCATTCAGCAGTTGATGGACATTTTGGTGGTTTCCACCTTTTGGTTATTGTGAATAGTGCTGCTGTTAATATTCATGTCCAAATTATGTGTGTGTTTAATATATTCTTTTTAGGACATTACTACTCAAGTTTTGTTTTTTGGCTGCACTGCATGGCTTGTAGGATCTCAATTCCCCAACCAGGGATTGAACCTGGACCATGGCAGTGAAAGTGCTGAATCCTAACCAATAGACTACCAGGGAACTCCCACAAGTTCTGTTTTAACATCTGTTTTCATTTATTATATTCCCATGAGTGAAGCAGGAAGATCATACTGTAATTATGCATTTAACTTATTGAGGAACTGTCAAACTGTTGTTCACAGGAGTTGTTGCATTTTATATTTTCACCAACATCATATTAAAGTTCTAATTTTCCCACATCCTCACCCATACTTGTTATTTTTCATTTTTTAAAAGAAGTAGTATAGTTAGACACCAAAAAAAAAAAAAAAAAAAAAGAAGAAAGAAAGAGAAAATTGTCATGTTCAAAAAGCTTTAAGCTGCAGTGTTGGCTCTTTACAATGATTAACCAAATCCAACAATGGAGAAAAATGGATACTAGTTCTGGAGGCTCCTCTGAAATGTAATTTCCTAGAGCTTGTTATTAATTTAACAAATATTTATTACGTACTTGCTTTGTGTCAGAGACTGTTCTAGTTCAGGAAATAAAACAGTGAATAAAAGAGACAAATAGTCCTTTCTCCTTGGGGAGGTGGGATTAGAATAGTCATCCTAGTACATGTGAACTGGGATGTCGTTGTGGTTTTGATTTGCAATTCCCTAATAATTAAAGACATTGAACATCTTTTCATGTGTTTCTTGGTCATTTATATTTGTTCCTTGGAGAAATATCTATTCAGGTTCATTGCCCGTTTTTTTAAAAAGTTAATTTTATTTATTTTTGGCTGCACAAGCTTGTCTCTAGTTGCAGCAAACAGGGACTACTCTTTAGTAGTGGTGCTCAGGCTTCTCTTGAGGTGGCTTCTTCTTGTGGAGCACAGGCTCTAGGGTGTATGGGCTTCAGTAGTTGTAGTATGTGGGTTCACCCAGGCTCTGGAGCACAAGCTCAATAGTTGTGGCACACAGGCTTAGTTGCTTTGCAGCATGTGGGATCTTTCTGGATCAGGGATCCAACTCGTGTCTCCTGCATTGGCAGGCAGATTCTTTACCACTGAGCCACCAGGGAAGCCCTCATTGCCCATTTTCAATTGGGTTGTTTTATTTGAGTTCTAAGTGGTTTTGTATATCCTGGATACTAGACCCTTCAGTTTGGTTCAGTTCAGTTGCTCAGTCATGTCTAACTCTTTGCAACCCCATGGACTGTAGCATGCCAGGCTTCCCTGTCCATCACCAACTCCTGGATCTTGCTCAAACTCATGTCTTATCGAGTCAGTGATGCCATCCAACCATCTTATCCTCTCTTGTCCCCTTCTCCTCCTGCCTTCAATCTTTCCCAGCATCAGGGTTTTTTCCAAAGAGTTAGTTTTTCACATCAGGTGGCCAAAGTATTAGAGTTTCAGCTTCAACATCAGTCCTTCCAATGAACATTCAGGACTGATTTCCTTTTTTTTTAGACTGATTTCCTTAGGATGGACTGCTTAGATCTCTTTGCAGTCCAAGGGACTCTCAAGAGTCTTCTTCAACACCACAGTTCAAAAGCATCACTTCTTTGGCACTTAGCTTTATGGTCTAACTCTCATATCCATACATGACTACTGGAAAAACCATAGCTTTGACTAGATCTTTGTTGGCAAAGTAAAGTCTCTGCTTTTTAATATGCTGTCTAGGTTGGTCATAGCTTTTCTTTCAAGGAACAAGCGTATTTGAATTTCATGGTTGCAGTCACCAGCTGCTGTGAGTTTGGAGCCCAAGAAAATAAAGTCTGTCACTGTTTCCATTGTTTCCACATCTATTTTCCATGAAGTGATAGGACCTGATGCCATGATCTTCACTTTTTGATTGTTGAGTTTTAAGCCAGCTTTTTTACTCTCCTCTTTCACTTTCATCAAGAGGCTCTTTAGTTCCTCTTTGTTTTCTGCCATTAGGGTGGTGTCATCTGCATATCTGAGGCTTTTGATATTTCTTCCAGCAATCTTGATTCCATCTTGTGCCTCATCCAGCCCAGCATTTTGTATGATGTACTCTGCATATAAGCTAAATAAGCCGGGTGACAACATAGAGCCTTACGGTACTCCTTTCATAATTTGGAACCAGTCTGTTCCATGTCTGGTTCTAACTGTTGTTTCTTGACCTGCATACAGATTTCTCAGGAAGCAGGTAAGGTGATCTGGTATTCCCATCTCTTTAAGAATTTTCCACAGTTGTTGTGATCCACACAAAGTCTTTAGCGTAGAAGTGGATATTTTTCTGAATTCTCTTGCTTTTTCTATGATCCAATGGGTGTTGGTAATTTGATCTCTGGTTCCTCCTTTTTCTAAATCCAGCTTGAATATCTGGAAGTTCTCGGTTCATGTACTGTTGAAGCCTCACTTGGAGAATTTTGAGCATTACTTTGCTAGTGTGTGAGATGAGTGCCTCATCAGACATATGATTTGCAAATATTTGCAAAAACCCATTATGTGGGTTGTCTTTTTACTCTCTTGATGGTACCCTTTGATGCACAGAAGTTTTTCATTTTGATGTAGTCCAATATATCTGTTTTTTCTTTCATTGCTTGTGCTTTTTGGTGCCGGAACTAAGAAACTATTGTGTGACCCAACGTTATAAAGATTTACCCTTTCTCTCATCTAAGGGTTTTATAGTTTTAGTTGTTATATGTATGTCCTTGATTCATTTTGAGTTAATTTTTGTATATAGTGTGATGTAAGAGTTCAGCTTCATTCTGTTATATGTGCATATTTCACTGTTCTAGCACCTTTAGTTGAGACTAGTTTTTCCTCATTGTGTGGTCTTGGCACCATTGTTGAAAGTCAGTTGATGACAGATTAATAGGTTTATTTCTGGACTCTCAATTCTGTTACATTGATCTATATGTCTGTTCTTATTGCCAGCATTACACTCTTTAGTTTTTCTTTTCCTACTGATACACAGGATTCTTTTAAAGACTGTTTAAAAAAATTGAAGTATAGTTGATTTACAATGTTGTGTTAGTTTCAGGTATACAGCAAAGTGATTCAGGTGTATGTGTGTGTATATTTATATATCCCTTTTCAGATTTTCCCATTATAGGTTATTGCAAAATACCGAATATAGTCCCTGTGCTATATAGTAGGCCCTTGTTTTTTATTTTATATATAGTTGTGTGTATCTGTTAATCCCAAACTTCTCATTTTCCCCCCTTCCCTTTTTGGTAACCATCAGTTTATTTTCTACGTCTGTGAGTTTGTTTCTGTTTTGTAAACAAGTTCATATTGTATATTTTTTTTAAGATTCCACATATAAGTGGTATCATGTAGTATTTGTCTTTCTCTGTCTGATTTACTCTACTTCATATGATAATTTTTAGGTCCATCCATGCTGCTGATTATGGCATTATTCCATTCATTTTTAGAAGGAGTAATACCATGTCTTTATCCATTCATCTATTAATGGACACTTAGGTTGCTTCCGTGTCTTCACTATTGTAAATAGCACAGTTATAAACATACGGGGTACACGTATCTTTTCGAATTACAATGTTGTTTGGGTATGTATGCCCAGGAATGGGATTGCTGGATCTTATGGTAACTCTAGATTTTGAGGAACCTCCACACTGTTTTCCATTATGTTTACATTCCCACCGAAACTGTAAAAGGGTTCAGTTTTCTCCACATCCTCTCCAGCATTTATTATTTGTAGATTTTTTGATGATGGCCATTCTAACTGGTGTGAGGTGTTACCTCACTGTAGTTTTGATTTGTATTTCTCTAACACTTAGCAATGCTGAGCATCTTTTCAGGTGCCTACTGGCCATCTGTATATCTTCTTTGGAGAAATATCTATTTAGGTCTTTTGCCCATTTATTAATTGAGTTGTTTGTTTTTTTGATATTGAGCTGTAGGAGCTGTTTATGTATTCTGGAAATTAAGCCCTTGTCAGTCACATTATTTGCAAATATTTTCTCCCATTCCATAGGTTGTCTTTTCATTTTGTTTACAGTTTTCTGTGCAAAAGCTTGTATATTTGATTAGGCCCCATTTGTTTACTTTTGCTTTTATTTCTATTGCCTTGGAAGACTGATCTAAGAAATGTCAGAGAATATTTTGCGTATGTTCTTTTCTAGGAGTTTTATGGTGTCATGTCTTATATTTAAGTCTTTAAGCCATTTTGAGTTTGTGTTTGTGAGGGAGTGTTCTAACTTCATTGATTTACGTGTGACTGTCCCGCTTTCCCAATCCTACTTGCTGAAGAGCCTGTCTTTTCTCCATTGTATATTCTTGTCTCCTTTGTCTAAAATTAATTTTTAAAGACTATTTAAAAAGTGAGGTGTAATTAAGGGGGGGATGGGCAATATAGGGGTAGGAGATTAAGAACTACAAGCTGTCATGTATAAATAAGCTAAAAGGATATATTGTATAACGGGATATAGCCAGTATTTCATAACTACTGTAAATGGAGTATAACCTTTGAAAATTTTGTATCAATGTTTTATTATATACATATAGCATATAACATTGTACATCAACTATAATTCAGTTTTAGAAATTAAAGTGTAATAGTGTATAATATACATAATTATGATTACATGTTGTTTAGTTGCTAAGTCGTGTCCAACTCTTTTGTGACCCCATGGACTGTAGCCCACCAGGCTCCTCTGTTCATGGGATTTCCAAGGCAAAAAGACTGGAATGGGTAGCCATTTCCTTCTCTAGGGGATCTTCTTGGCCCAGGGATCAAACCCCTGTCTCCTGCATTGGCAGGTGGATTCTTTACCACTGAGCCACCAGGAAGTCCTATATATTACAAACATAATTATAAATTTAGTATATAATTATGGAGAAAATAATTGTACATGATATGACCAACAAAGACTTAATTTCCAGAATATATAAACAGCTTATCCAACTCAAAAACAAAAAAAGAAGCATCCCGATGAAAAATGGGGAGAAGACCTAAGCAGGTATTTTTTCAAGAAAGACATACAGATGGCAAATAGGCACATGAAAAGTGCTCATAATCACTAATTATTAGAGAGATGCAAATCAAAACTATAATGGGGTACCACCTCACTTTGGTCAGAATGGCCATCATTTAAAAGTCTGAGGTGTGCTCAGAGTAGGGGGCCTGAAGAAATGGCTCCTTTGCTTACAACACACCCAATAGGAATCTGGGTTCATTGTAACAAGAGGCACAAAATTTGTGGTCTTCTATGAACAAGTATCCAACACATGTCCCCCTGTACCTCCACGTGGCTGCTGGGCAGGACCAGTGGGACAGGGCTCAATATTTGAAGGAAAGCTACAGTATTTAGTAGGTGTTTGCCACCTAGAGCCTATTTGGTCCATATATGGGTAGGCCATGAGCGATCTTACAGACATAAAAGCTTTGAACCTCTCTGTTTATGGAAAAAGAAAGAAAAAAAAAATAGATTCTATATGCCATTCTGGAAAAGACAAAACTATGGAGACAATAAAAAGATCAGTGCCAGGAGTGTGAGGGAGTGAAGGGGAGATGAATACACAGATACAGAAGTTTCTATGAGCAGTGAAAATACTTTGAATGATATTATAAAAATGGTTATATGTCATCAAACTTTTGTCCAAATCCGCAGATTGTGGAACACTATTCGTTTCCTTAAAGTGAAACCTAAACGTGAATTGTGGGCTTTGACTTTGGTGCTATGTGTCAGTGTAGTTCATTCTTGTTTTTTTTTTTTGTTTAAAGGTACTACTATGTTGATATTGGTTATGCATGTGAGAAGAGGGGTGATATGGGGAATTTCTGTACTTTCCTATCAGTTTTGTTGTAAACCTAAAACTTCTTTAAAAAAGTCTCAAAAAAATTAACACTCAGGATAGAAGTTTTTGGCAAAACTTTAGTTTCACTTTTATAAATATATGTATATTATATATGTGTATGTGTTTGTTGGATTGTGTTTTTTTTTAACATCAAAAAAGTTTCTAGGCCACTGTAGTTAAATTATACTGACAAAAGCACAAATTAACCTAAAAAAAACAAGTCTACAAGTAATAAATGTAAGACAGGGTGTGGAGAAAAGGGAACACTGTTGGTTGGAATGTAAAGTGGTGCAGCCACTGTGGAAAACAGTGTGGCGGTTCCTCAAAAACTAAAAACAGAATTACCATATGATCCAACAATCCCACTCTTCAGCATATAGCCAGATAAAACTATAATTTGAGAAGATACCTGAACCCCTATGTTTATAGTAGCACTATAAACATGGGAGCAACCTAAGTATCCATCAACAGATGAATGGATAAAGAAGATGTGGTGTATCTATTCCATGGAATATTACTCATTCTAAAGAAGTATGAAATAATGACATTTGCTGCAATGTGGATGGATCTAGGGTTTATCATACTAAGTGAAGTAAGTCAGAGAAATACAAATACCATATGCTATCACTTGTATGTGGAATCTAAAACAACACAGATGAACATATCTATGAAACAGAAACAGATTCACAGATGTAGAGAACAGACTTGCAGTTGCCAACAGGGGTTGTACGGGAGAAGGATCGGGAGTTTGGAATTAGCAGGTGCAAACTGGTGTATATATAGTGGATAAACAACAAGGTCTTCCTGTGTAGCACAGGGAGCTATATTCAATATCCTATGATAAACCATAATAGAAAAGAATGTGAAAAAGAATATATATATATATAAAACTGAATTACTTTGCTGTACAGCAGAAATTAACATTGTGGATCAACTACAATAAATATTTTAAAAATTGATATAATTGATGTAATGTTATATTAGTTATATGTATTAGTAATAGCAATGGGTTAGTTTCAGGTGTATAATGATTTGATATTTGTATATATTTTGAAATGAACACAGAGTAAGACTTTATTTATAGCAGTTTTAGGTTCAACCAAGTTGAGAAGACGGTACAGAGATTTCTTATATACCCTTTGCCCTCCCACGTGCATAGCCTCCTTCATGGTGGCATCTTCCACTAGACTGTAAATTTGTTAAAATTGATGACCTTACATTGACACATCATTGTCACCTGAAGTCCATAGTTTACATTATTATTCACTCTTGGTGTTGTACCTTCTGTGTGTGAATAAATATATAATGACATGTACCATCATTACAATATCACTGAGTATTTTCACTGTCCTAAAAATCCTCTGTGCTTTGCCTGTTCATCCCTCCTTCTCCATGATCCCTGGGAACCACTGATGTGTTTACCATCTCCATAGTTTTGCCTTTTCCAGAATGTCAGATAGTTGGAATCATATAGGGTGTAACCTTTTCAGATTGTCTTCTTTCACTTATTAATATCTATTTAATCTTCCTCCATGTCTTTTCAGGGCTGGATAGCTCTTCTTTTTTAAAAGAATAATATTCCATTTTCTGGAAGTTCCATAGTTTATCCATTTGCTTACTGAGGGACATCTTGGTTGTGTCCAAGTTTTGGCAGTTATGAATTGAGCTGTTTTAAACATTGTGTTCAGGTTTCTGTGCAGATATGTTTTTAACTGTTTAAGGTGAATATCAGGAAGCACAATTGCTGGACTGTAAGATAAGAGTGTGTTTAGATGTGTAAGAAATTGCCAAACTGTTTTCTAATGTGTGAATTTTACATTCACACCAACAATGAATGAGTGTTCTCATAGCTTTACATCCTTGTCAGCCTTTGGTGTTGTCAGTGTTCCAGATTCTGGTTATTCTAATAGATGTGTACTGGAGTCTTGGGATGGGGAATACATGTAAATCCATGGCTGATTCATGTCGATGTATGACAAAAACCACTACAATATTGTAAAGTAATTAGCCTCCAACTAATAAAAATAAGTGAAAAAAATAAAAGAAAAAGAAAAAAGCTAGACGAAATTCCAGCTGAGCTGTTTAAAATCTAAAAGATGATGCTGTTAAAGCACTTCACTCAATATGTCAACAAATTTGGAAAACTCAGCAGTGGCCACAGGACTGGAAGAGATCAAGTTTTCATTCCAGTCTCAAAGAAGGGCAATGCCAAAGAATGTTCAAACTACCGTACAATTGTGTTCACTTCACATGGTAGCAAGGTTATGCTCAAAATCCTTCAAGTTAGGCTTCAGCAGTACATGAACCGAGAACTTCCAAATGTACAAGCTGGGCTTCAAAGAGGCAGAGAAACCAGAGGTCAAATTGCCAACATTTGTTGGGTCATGGAGAAGCAAGGGAGTTCCAAAAAAACATCTGTTTATGCTTCATGGACTATGCTAAAAACTTTGACCATGTGAATCTCAGCAAACTGTGGAAAATTCTTAGAGATGGGAGTACCAGATCACCTAACCTGTGTCGTGAGAAACTGTATGTGGGTCAAGAAGCAACTGGACATGGAACAACTGACTGGTTCAAAATTGGGAAAGGAATACAAGGCTGTATATTATCACCCTGCTTATTTAACTTACATGCAGAGTATGCCATGCAAAATGCTGGGCTGGATAAATCACGAGCTGGAATCACGATTACTGGGGGAAATATGAACAGCCTCATATTTAGGTGATACTACTCTAATGGCAGGAAAGTTATGACCCACCTAGATAGCATATTAAAAAGTAGAGATATTACTTTGCCAACAAAGGTCCGTCTAGTCAAGGCTATGGTTTTTCCAGTGGTCATGTATGGATGTGAGAGTTAGACTGTGAAGAAAGCTGAACGCCGAAAAATTGATGCTTTTGAACTGTGGTGTTGGAGAAGACTCTTGAGAGTCCCTTGGACTGCAAGGAGATGCAACCAGTCCATACTGAAGGAGATCAGTCTTGAGTGTTCATTGGAAGGACTGATGCTGGAGCTGAAACTCCAGTACTTTGACCACCTGATGCGAAGAGCTGACTCATTGGAAAAGACCCTGATGCTGGGAGGGATTGGGGGCAGGAGGAGAAGTAGACGACAGAGGATGAGATGGCTGGATGGCATCACCGACTCGAAGGACATGAGTTTGAGTAAACTCTGGGAGTTGGTGGTGGACAGGGAGGCCTGGCGTGCTGTGATTCATGGGGTCGCAAAGAGTTGGACACGACTGAGCGATTGAACTGAACTCTAATGGCAGAAAGTGAAGAACTAAAGAGCCTCATGAGGGTGAAAGAGGAGAGTGAAAAAGCTGACTTAAAACTCAACATTTAAAAAAACTAAGATCATGGTATCCAGTCCCATCACTTCATGGCAAATAGATGGGGAAAAAGTGGAAACAGTGACAGACACCATGTTCTTGGGCTCCAAAATCACTGTGGATGGTGACTGCAGCCATGAAAGTAAAAAACACTTGCTCCATGTGTAAAGTTGTCTCTTCGGTTGTTGGAGGAGGGTGTTTGCTATGACTAGTGTGTTCTCTTGGCAAAACACTGTTAGCCTTTTCCCTGCTCCATTTTGTACTCCAAGGCCAAACTTGCATGTTACTCCAGGTCTCTTGATTTCCTACTTTTGCACTCCAATCTCCTATAGTGTAAAGTAGATCTTTTTTTGGTGTTAGTTCTAGAAGGTTTTGTAGGTCTTCACAGAACTGGTCAACTTCAGCTTCTTCAGCAACAGTGGTTGGGGCATAGACTTGAATTACTGTGATGTTGAATGGTTTACCTTGGAAACAAACAGATCATTCTGTTGTTTTTGAGATGCACCCAAGTACTACATTTTGGACTCTCTCTTGTTGCTTGTGAGGGCTACTGCATTTCTTGTATGGGATTCTTGCCCACAGTAGTAGATATAATGGTCATCTGAACTAAATTCATCCATTCCCGTCCATTTTAGTTCACTGATAAGTCCTAAGATGTTAATGTTCAATCTTGCCATCTCCTGCTTGACCACGTCCAATTTTCCTTGATTCATGGACCTAACATTTCAGGTTCCTATGCAATATTGTTCTTTACAGCATCAGACTTTACTTTCACCACCAGACACATCCATAGCTAAGTGTCTTTTCTGCTTTTGTCCAGCCACTTCATTCTTTCTGGAGCTATTAGTAATTGCCCTCTGCTCTTCCTCAGTAGCTTATTGGATACCTTCCAACCTGTGGGGCTCATCTTCCAGTGTCATACCTTTTGCCTTTTCATACTGTCTCTGGGGTTCTCCAGGCAAAAATACTGGAGTGGATTGCTCTTTCCTTCTTCAGTGGACCATGTTTTGTCAGAAAACTCTTCACTATGCCCCATCCATTTTGGGTCCCCTGCACAGCCTGGCTCATAGCTTCATTGAATTATGCAAGCCCCTTTGCCATGATAAGGCTGCAATCCATGAAGGGGATTGGCCCTCTTGGCAGTGTTCAAATAAGCCTAATATCTTTTCAGCTCTTTGAGCTTTTGAAGACAACACATTTCTCATTTACAAATTTTACGTAAGCCTATTTATACTATTACTTACAGATACCTTGAATGGAGACCCTATAACAAAATGCTCTGAAATTTTGTCCAGGTTGAGAAAAACATGCAGTCCCCTTATGTCTTGCTGCTCACATGGTTCACTGAACCCAAGGTAGATAAGGTGTGACAGAGGAAACTGGAAGAAGACTCGAGGAGCTGTGGGGACTGCAGACATGTTTATTCTGTCTGGGCAACATCAGCCAGGAGTCCTCAAATAGTACTGATATACTAAGATAGAACAAAAGTGGCCCATGGTCAAGTGGGTATGCAGGCAACAGTGCTCCAGGTACTTCATAACCATGCAAGGTCAGCAATATTGTTTACAGAACACACGGTAGGAGGGCGTGAGGGAGTGGGGCAGGGGAGCCTGACTGATGCCATGTTGTCTAGGCATTTTCCCCACACCTTAGTTCACCCAAGGACCTCTTCACTGTAGAAGCTTTAGCAACCTCTTCCATTGCTGCCTAAAGTCTCTCCGCTACCCATTATGGCCATAAATTGTCTGGAAACCTTTGATGCAAGAAGCTGCCCTCCTTGATCCCATGCTATACACCGTTAGTAGTAATTGCTGGCTACATACTGATTTTCCTGGAAAATCTGATAGGTCCTGAGACCATGACCCTGCTTCCTCAGCTGCCTATTATGCCTTAGGTCATGGAAGTACTCAGTACATCATCAAGGCCTCCTTCCCAAAACAAAAGCAGTACCTACAGTATAGTTAAATGAGCCTCTGGCATATTTCACCTACAGGAGGGATTGGTCTCCCTTGTCCTCAGTCCTTTGCTAGATGCCATAGTGCTGGAGGATGTCACCCTTCTATTGGACCTTTTAGATACTTGGGGAGCCCCTGGGAATCAACTTAGTGAACATTAAAAGGAGTTTGTACCGTTTTGGATGGCATCACAGTTGATGGAGCCCATGGGAAAGCTGTTGCTGTTAATTCCTTAAGCAGGATGTTCCTGATCAAGGGCAGGATCCGAGGGTTGGCACTACTGGTCAAACTTCACACAGTTATCTTAGCACTATATGCTCTACCCAACAGTCAATTCTCTTTCACATTTTTTCTGACTCTTGAGCCATGGCCAATAGTTGGTTGTCTGGTCCTGCCAGTGACAGCAGCAACTCCTTACTCAAGGTTGCTCCTTTAGGTAAAAAGAATTCTGGGAATCTCTTGCCTTACAAGACACCCAGTATTAACCAAATATTTCTCTGCACGTGCTAACGCCACAATACAAGACCTCATCAAGACATTCTTTATCCCTTTTGAAGTTCCAGATATTATCCATAGTGACCAAGGCACTCATTTTACTTCTCAAATTATACAATGCTGAGCTGCTGAACATGGCATTCAGTGGAACTCTCTCCTTTATTACTCTCAAGCTGCCAACCTCATATAGTGCCAAAATGGCTTAATTAAAGAAGTTCACATTCAATTAAGTGAAATGTCACCAGTTAAGTATGAGGAGTGAATTGTAATAAAATGCCTGACTCTGGTTTTGATACTTGATTGCTAACACTTTTGAAGCCCTAGCACTTCTATCCATTTCTGTCCTATATCTCGGGAAGTTGATGAGAAAGCTCAGATACTTTCTTCTTTAATGCTGACAGAGAGTTCAAGGCATGTAAGCCACAGCTACTCACATACAGAAACCCTCATCCCAGTCTGTTTCCCTAACTACAGTAAAAACAGGACCACTTTCTTTACCTTGTTCTCTCAAACCATCTTAGACCTCCTTAGGAGCTTTCCCTGCTCTCCCCAAATAGACACATTATGAAACCCTTTACATACCTTCCAGGTGCTGGATGGTATCATCAGGGTCAACATCTGAACCAAATTTTGGATAGTAGGTCCTTTCATCTCTGTAGCATGAGCACAGTGGTAGAGAGAGGATTTTTTTCAACAACTAGTTGTGTAGCAATTGGATAGAACATGCAAAAACTCAAAAAAACTTTTTCCCCACTTGTTTTTGTTATGGTGAGATACATATGACATAAAATTTATCATCTTAACCATTTGAATTAAAACTGTACATTTTAAGTTAAATTTTAAACCATGAAGCTTCTAGAATAATCTTTATTAACATAAGTTAGGCTAACGTTTGTTAATTACACACCAAAAGCATGATCCATAAAAGAAAAATTGATAAAATAATAAATTTGACTTTATCAAAATTAAAACTCCTGCTTTTTGAAAGACACTGATAGAGGACTTGTCTCCAAAATAAAGGACTCTCAAAGCTCAATAATAAGAACATCTAATTAAAACAGGGGCAAAAATTTAAATAGATGTTATACCAAAGTAGACATATAGATGGCAATAAGCATATGAAAAAAATGTTGAACATAGTTAGTCATGTGGGATATGCATATTACCATAATGAAACCCCACTACCCTACTAGAATAGCTGAAATTAAACACTGAACCTACCAAGTCTTGCTGAGGATGTTGAGGAACTGAAACTCTCATACACTGCTGGTGACCATGTAAAGTGGTACACTTTGGAAAGTAGTTTGGCAGTTTTCTTAGAAAATTAAATACTTACCTACTATATAATCCAGGAGTAGGAAATGACAACCCATTCCAGTATTCTTGCCTGGAAAATTCCATGGACAGAGGAGGTGTGCTCCAGTATCCTTGCCTGGAAAATTCCATGGACAGAGGAGCCTGGCAGGCTACAGCCCCAGCATCGCAAATACTTGGACACGACGACTGAGCACACACATAAGCCAACCATTAGGCATTTAGTCAAGAGGAAAGAAAGTATGTCTGTACAAAGACATGTATTTGCTGTATTCATAGCACTTTATTTGTAATAGCTGCTGCTGCTGCTGCTGCTGCTAAGTCCCTTCAGTCATGTCCGACTCTGCAACCCTGTAGTCGGCAGCCCACCAGGCTTCCCCATCCCTGGGATTCTCCAGGCAAGAATATTGGAGTGGGTTGCCATTTCCTTCTCCAATGCATGAAAGTGAAAAGTGAAAGTGAAGTCGCTCAGTTGTGTCCGACTCCGAGTGACCCCATGGACTGCAGCCCACCAGGCTCCTCCATCCATGGGATTTTCCAGGCAAGAGTACTGGAGTGTGTTGCCATTGCTTTCTCCTTGTAATAGCTAAAAACTGGAAACAGTCCATATGTACATCAGCAAGTTGATGGATAAACAAATGATGATATATCCTTACATGGAATAGTGTTTACCAATGAACTTATTACATGGAACAGCATGGACAAATCTCAAAATAGTTATTCTGAGTGAAAGAGGCTAAACAAAAAAAAGAGCATGTACTTATGATTCCATTTATATATAACTTTAGAAAATTCAAACTAATCTATAGTGCAGAAAGCTGGTCAGTAGTTACCTGGGGATGTCCTGAGGTGACCATGTATGATAAAAAGTAGAGCTAGTGAATTAACCAATTTATAAATATCTTTGTTATAATTGATTAAAAAAAACAACATCTTGGACATGGAATTGTTAAACCATGTCTGAGAAATGTATGTCAGGACTTGTTCATTTAGTTTGGCAGCAGAAGGGCAGAAGGAAATATAAAGGGAGAGATGTATGTGGATGTGTTCATGTTTATATTTTACTGAAAGCCACTGATGTGTGTGCATCTCTTGGCTGTACTATAGGAATGCATTTTTAAGTAATTCAGTGGAAACACCTGTTTGCTAATACTTGAATAATTTAGATTGGATAATGAAGCATCTTAGAAGCATTATACTTTATGTACTCTGTTGCTTTATGTACTCTGTCTCATTTTTAACTGAACATTAAAGGAATGCGGTATGTTAATACTAATTCTGCCAATATCTTTATCTAGAGACCTGTTGTCATTTTTGTCTCTTCTGAAATTTTTGTCGCCAGAAGCCAGTAAATGCAGATTACAATTTTTTCTTTCTAGGTTGAGTTGATGTAGTGTAATCTTGGTTATCAAAATACTCATAGCTTTGGGATTTTGAAATGATAAATATTCATGATTTGTGAAACAGCATGATACATAACTATAGGATCTTAATTACATGAAAATGGATGCTTAGTTGTGAAAATACACAGTGAGACCTGGAAGGACACGTCAAATGGTAAACTGCTTGTGATTATGAATGACTTTGTTTTTTGCTTCTTGTGTTTTTTGATTTCCTATTATGCGCATGTTACTTTAAGAAATAAATGTTATTTTAAAAACTTTTGGAAAAGGGAAGGGCAGGAGGGGAGGTTACAAAGGGACACAAGGAAACTTTTGGGGATGATAGATATATTCACTGTCTTGATTGTGATAGCTTCATGGGCCTATACACATGTCAAACCATCAAACTGTACATTTTATTTATTTTATTTTATTTATTTATTTTTTTGTGTGTAATAAAGTTTTATTAAAGTATAAAGGAGATAGAGAAAGCTTCTGACATAGGCATCAGAAGGGGGCAAAAGAGTACCCCCTTTGCTAGTGTTAGCAATGGAGTTATATACTCTCCAATGAATCCAAAGAATGTCTGGAGGTTGCAAAGACCTCACCAGACCTACTCCCATAATTTACATTTTAAGATAACAAAGTTGGCCAGAGGGTTTAATCCAAAGATTGTCCTCAGGCAGGATACATCCTTGTAAAGACCAGACCTACTCCCATAATTTATGTTTTAAAATAACAGAATTAGCCAGAGGGTTTAATCCAAAGACTGTCCTCAGGCAGGATACATCCTTGTAAAGACCAGACCTACTCCCATAATTTATGTTTTAAAATAACAGAATTAGCCAGAGGGTTTAATCCAAAGACTGTCCTCAGGCAGGATACATTATTATTATATAATCCTAAGGAATGTAGAGGAAAAAAAGTAAAAAAGTTTGTCCTTTCTTCCTCCTTGAATATCCCAGACCTCTCTCTCCTTGGGGACCCCTAGACTTCTTATCAACCTAGGAAATGACTCTCATTCCCCCCTTTTCTTTTAGGAGAATTATGTTGCCTAGGGAAAAGGGGCATCGTTCTCATTCCACAACTGCTTCTGAGCTGACAAGGGGCATTGTCCCTAAATTGGTGAGGCAACATATTCTCTTAATCCTCATAGTGAGGATGTCTGATCCAGGGGCCCCAAGTAATAGTTGGAGGAGGCTGTGGCACTCATAGGAGCTCGGACAACTATTTGTAAATTAAAAGCACAAACTGTACATTTTAAATGTATGTATTTTATTGTATGTTTTTTATACCTTAGTGAAGTTGTTAAAGTGATATATATATATATATATATATATTCACTTAAAAAATGTGTAAAAATAGAGGCAGGCAGGAAGACTGTGGAGCAGCTGGAAGCTTGCCTGACTCCCAGGACTGCCTCCATCATCATTCAGCACTCTCATCTTGAACTGTAAACTCTTTCCTGGAAGAAGATCAAGTCTTCAAAGAGAACAAGATGGCAGAGGAGTAGGTGGACGTGGAGTACATCTCTCTCCACAGATATATCAGGACTACACCTTCAGGCACAGAAGTGCATGCAGAACACCAGCTGAGAGCGGACAGGAATACCTGACCAGTGGAAAAGAATATATAGAACCACGCAAAACTCAGTAGGATGAAGGAACTAGGGGGAAAAACAGGAGTGGTGGTAGGACTGGTCCTGCCCTCAGTGGGTGGGGAAACTGAAGAATGGGTCCAATCCCCACAACAGGGCAATTGTCTGAGTCAGAGAAGAAACGTTTAAGGCTGAGAGTGAAACAGCTGATCTGTGGCAGCCTAAATTGAATGAGAATCAGAGTCCTTGCTGAAGCCATAGATACCCTAGATGGGAATGCTGGTCCCCTGGAAGGTGCAGCAGCTGGGAGCTGGAGTTTAGGGATTGTGGAGCAATCCCAGGGTGAGAGCTGCTGTTGACTGTGGACAGACAGGTTGAGGGGATGTGAGGGAGGAGATTGTGGTGGGAAATGCTGGTGGAGGAAAGCCAGGCAGCTGTGGAAGCAAGGGGGTACTGCTGAGTCACTGTAGGGGGTGGAGCCATCACCATAGCCTCTCTCTCCCTGCATGCCAGCATCAGTAGCTGAACAGTAGAGAGGCTGGCCCACCAAACACCAGATACACTGAACTACAGAGTAGATCCCCCCCAGGGTGCCCCTTTAAGTGCCTGACACACCGATCTACAGAGTAGGACCCCAGACAGGGGGACTCCCACTATGTGCCTGATGCCCTGAACTACAGAGAAGGACCCCAGGCAAGGGAGCCCTAAGTGCCTGAACGGGCGGAGCTACGGAGAAAGACTGGCAAAGAGGCCTGGTTGCCAGCTAAAAGAGGCTCGAAAAAAAAGGCTCTAATAGGGCCATAACTCCTGCTGCAGATGCAGTCTGTGTCCCTGCACACTTGGTGCTGCCAGGGTCCCCACAAGCCAAGCAGTTGCACCACCCTCACGCTCAACTCTCACTGGGGCAGAGCTGCCACAGGCAAAAAAAGTCTTTCGACACAGGGTTGCTTCGGTTGTGTCTGACTCTTTGTGACCCTGTAGACTGTGGCTTTCCAGGCTTCTCTGTCAGAGAGAGGTATCCCCAGGCAAGAATACTGGAGCATATTGGCCAATACTGGTTGCCATACCCTTCTAGAGCACTATATTTCCTGCTGCCTTAGCTGCCAACCCCCCTGAGTGCCTGGTGCTGCCAGAACCCCTGTGACCCAAGCAACTGCACCACCTCCACACCTGGCCCTCACAGGGGCAAACCCAAGTCCTCCAGGGCAGCCTCAGGTGCAAATCTCCAGTGGATGACCCACATGTAGAGGTGGAAATAAAACCACAATTGAAACCCAAGGGCGGTGTGGCTAAGGAAGAAGACCCAAACCCTCCCCACCAGCTGTACAAGCTGCAAATTAAATCCACATGATCAGCTAGGCAGACTCTCTGTCAATGGAATATATAAAATGTCATTGACAGCTCCCACAAAGGAAAACGCACTAGTTCTGATGGCTGTGGACATCGAAGGCAAAAACACAGAGGAGTAAGACCAGATTAGAATCTGAGCTGCCCCCACAGCAGGTCCAGAGATCTGCAGAGTGTTGGAGGGCGTTCTAGGGGGGTGAGGTGGACTGTGACTCCCCGGCGAGGGAAAGGACTCTGACAGCAGTGACTCAAGAAAAACATTTATTATTCTTATTTTTTGACTTGTTCTATAGATACTCTTGGATTATTTTTTCTTTTTCTCCTTCCCCCCCCCCCCGCCCCCCGTTGTAGTTGTTGATTTAATTGGCACTAAGAAATCCAATTAAGCTTTTGAGCTTTTTTTTTTCTCAGTCACATTTTTTTATTGTTTTCATAATCCTCTGCCTCTATCTTGGGCTCTTGCAGTTCTGTGGAGTTTTCCTCTTTTTTCCCCCCCTTTGTTAATTTTAATTTTCAATTTTTTTACCTATTATTTTTTTCTACATTTATTCCTTTGTTTGCTTTTCCTACTGTTCTTTTCTCCTTGCAGTTAACCTTTAATGTATAGTAACCTTTATCTACCTCTATTTAACTTTGCATATCTGTTCTTTCTTTCTTTTCTTTCTCTCCTTTCCTCTTAACATATTTGTTAGTTTTATTTTCATTGCTTTATTCCCCAATTGGCACCTTGCTTTACTCTTGTTTTCCAGTTTGTGCTTTAGTTTTGTTCTAGTAGATATAATTTTTGGTTTCCTTTGTTTGCCAGGTCAATCTATTGTACTTTATTTTTGTTGCACTGTTTTGATTTTGTTTATGGGTGTATATGTGTATATTCAGTCACACTTTCTGTTGTTGTTATAAAACTGTGTCTCTACATTAGATTTTTGCAGGTCTGTGGAGTTTTCCCCCCCCCCCCCTTTTTCTCTCTTCTTCCTTTTTTTTTTCTTTTCTTTTTTATGACTTTAATTTTTAATTTTTTTAAAACTATTATATTTTTCTACATTTATTCCTTTGTTTACCTTTCCTACTGTATTTTCCCCTTGCAGTTAATTTTTAATGTATATAAGTCTTCTTCATCTACCACTAGTTAACTTTGCATATCTATTCTTTCTTTCTTTTCTTTCTTTCCCTTCCTCTCAACATATTTGTTAGTTTGTTTTCATTGCTTTATTCCACACTTGGCACCTTACTTTAGTTTTGTTTTCCAATTTGTGCTTTAGTTAGTTTTGTTCTTAAGTGGTAAATAAAATTTTTTATTTCCTTTGTTCACTGGGTCAATCTACTGTATTTTTGTTGGACTGTTTTGACTTCGCTCATGGGTGTATATGTATATGTATATATTCCATTATTTTTATTATTATTTGCCTGATTTTGTAACTGCCATTTGTCTGGGATTCACTTTTGGTTTCTCATTTTTGGATATTTGTTTTAATCTCAATAATGCCATAACAAACCACTTGTGGAATCTTTGTTCCTGACCAGAGATCAAGCCCTGACCTTTGGAGTGGGAGCACTGACTCCAAGACCCAAGACTACCAGAGAACTAACCCTAGGGGGTATCAGATAGTGAGAACTCACACATAGGAAACCACATGAATACAAGACTGGGCATCACTCAACCACCAGTAGAACCCTGTGCAGGATGCCTCATCTAAACCACAAACAAAACAAAAATACAAACCCAATCATTAGCAGACAGGATTATCGCCTCACTCAGCCTTGCCCATCAGAGAAAAAATAAACAAACAAAAACTCAGCACAAATCTCACCCTATATGAAGCTCACACAAACCACTGGACCAAACTTAGGAGGGCAGAAACCAAAAGGAAAAAAGAATTCAACCTTCTTCAAGAAAAGAATTCAACTTTCCTTGAAGCCTGGGAAAAGGAGACCTCAAACACAATATGTTAAAAAAAAATAATGAAAAGGCAGAAAAATACTGCACAAATGAAGGAACAAACTAGAAACACAGAAGTCCAAATAAATGAAGAGCAAACAGGCAAACTGCCTGAAAAAGAACTCAGGATAGTGATAGTAAAGATGATCAAAAACCTTGAAAACAAAACGGAGAAAATGCAAGAATCAATGAACAAAGACCTAGAAGAATCAAAGAGTAAACATACAGAGACAAACAACACAATTACTGAAATGAAAAATACTCTAGAAGGAATCAACAGCAAAATATCTGAAGCAGAAAAACGAATCAGTGAGCTGGAAGATAAAATGGTGGAAATAAATTCTGAAGAGCAGAATAAAGTAAAAAGAATGAAAAGAAATGAGGACAGTCTCAGAGACCCCTAGGACCATATCAAATGCACCAACATTTGAGTTATAGGGGTCTCAGAAGAAGAAGAGAAAAAGAAAGGGTATGAGAAAATTTTTGAAGAGATTATAGTTGAAAATTTCCACAGCATGGAAAAGGAAACAAGTCAATCAAGGAAAGGAAAAGTCATTCAAGTCCAAGAGGCACAAAGAGTCCCATACAGGATAAACCCAAGGAGAAACACGCCAAGACACATACTGATCAAACTAACAAAGACTAAACAGAAAGAACATTAAAAGCAGCAAGGGAGAAGCAACAAGTAACATACAAGGGGAACCCCATATGCTTAACAGTTGATCTTTCAGCAGAAACTCTGCAAGTCAGAAGGGAATGGAAGAATATGTTTAAAGTGCTGAAAGGGAAAAATCTACAACCAAGATTACTGTACCCATCAAGGATCTCATTCAAAATTGATGGATAAATAAGCTTTTCAGACAAGCAGAAGTTAAGAGAATTCAGTACCACCAAATCAGCATTACAACAAATGTTAAAGGGACTTATATAGTCAAGAAATACAAAAGAAGAAAAAACATCTAAAAAATCAACCCCAAACAATTAAGAAAATGGCAATAGGAGCATATATATCAATAATTACGTGAAATGTAAATGGATTGAATGCTTCAACCAGAATACATAGACTGGCTGAGTGGATACAAAAACAAGACCCATATATGTGCTGTCTACAAGAAATCCACTTCAGATCTAAAGACACATATAGACTGAAAGTGAGAGGATGGACAAATATATTCCATATAAATGGGAAGCAAAAGAAAGCTGGAGGAGCAATCCTCATATCAGACAAAACAGACCTTTAAATAAAGAAGATTACAAGAGATAAGGACACAACATAATGATCAAGGCATCAATCTAAGAGGAAGCCATAACAATTGTAAATATTTAGGCACCCAACATAGGAGCACCTCAATACATCATAAGACAAATACTAATAGACATAAAAGGAGAAATTGACAGTAACACAAGAATAGTAGGAGACTTTAACACCACACTCACACCAATGGACAGGTCATCAAAACAGAAAATTAATAAGGAAACACACATCTTAAGTGATACATTAGAGGAGATGTATCTCATTGATATCTTCAGGACATTCCATCCAAATGCAGAAGAATACACCTTCTTCTCAAGTGCACATGGAACATTCTCCAGGTTAGACCACATCTTGGGTCACAAACTGAACCTCAGTAAATTTAAGAAAATTGAAATCATATCAAGCATCTTCTCTGACCACAATGTTATGAGACTAGATATCAATTACAAGAAAAAAACTGCAAGAAACACAAACACATGGAGATTAAACAACACGTTTCTAAATAATTGACAGGTTACTGAAGAAATCAAAAGGGAAATCAAAAAAATTCTAGAAAGAAATGACAATGAAAACATGACAACTCAAAACCTATGGTATGCAACAAAAGCACTCCTAAGAGGGAAGTTTATAGCAATACAATCCTACCTCAAGAAACATCAAATAGACACCCTAACTTTACACCTAAAACAACTGGAAAAAGAACAAAAAACCCCCAAAATTAGTAGAAGGAAAGAAATCAGAAAGATCCAAGCAGAAATAAATGAAAAAGAAATGAAAGACACAATAGTAAAGATTAATAAAACTAAAAGCTGGTTCTTTGAGAAGATAAACAAAATTAACAAACTTTTAGCTGGACTGATCAAGAAAAAAAGAGAGAAGAATCAAATCAACAAAATTAGAAATGAAAAAGGAGAGGTTACAACAGACAATGCAGAAATACAAAGGATTATAAGAGACTATTATGAACAACTATATGACAATAAAATGGATAACCTGGAAGAAATAGACAGATTCTTAGAAAAGTTCAATCTTCCAAGACTGAACCAGGAAGAAATAGAAACTTTGAACAACCCGATTACAATCACTGAAATTAAAGCCGTGATCCAAAATCTCCCAAAAAACAAAAGCCCAGGACCAGATGGCTTCACAGGAGAATTTTATCAAATATTTAGGGAAGAGCTAATGCCTATCCTTCTAAACTCTTTCAAAAAATTGCAGGGGAAGGAACACTTCCAAACTCATTCTATAAGGCCACCATCACCCTGATACCAAAACCAGACAAAGACAACACAAAAAAAGAAAACTACAGGCCGATATCACTGATGAACATAGATACAAAAATCCTCAACAAAATTTTAGCAAATAGAATTTAGCAACACATCAAAAAGCTCACACACTGTGATCAAGTTGGTTTTATTCCAGGGATGCAAGGATTCTTCAATATATGCAAATCAATCAATGTGATATACCATATTAACAAATTGAAAGATAAAAACCATATCTCAATAGATGCAGAAAAACCCTTTGACAAAATTCAGCACCCATTTATGATTAAAACTCTTCAAAAAATGGGCAGAGAAGGAATGTACATCAACATAGTAAAGGCCACATATTGATAAGCCTACAGCAAACATTATTCTCAATGGTGAAAAACTGAAACCACTGTATGATCCAGTGATCCCACGCCTAGGCCTGAGGAAACCAAAATTGAAAAGACACATGTATCCCATTGTTCACTGCAGCAGTATTTACAATAGCTAGAACATGGAAGCAACCTAGATATCCATCGACAGATGAATGGATAAAGAAGTTGTGGTACATATACACAGTGGAATATTACTCTGCCATTAAAAGGAATGCATTTGAGTCAGCTCTAATCAGGTGGATGAACCTAGAACCTATTATACAGAGTGAAGTGAGTCAGAAAGAGAAAGATAAATACCATATTCTAACACATATATATGGAATCTAGAAAAATGGTACTGAAGAATTTATTTACAGGGTAACAATGGAGAAACAGATATAGAAAATAGACTTATGGACATGGGGAGAGGGGAACAGAGGGTGAAATGTATGGAAAGAGTAATATGGAAACATATCACCACATGTAAAATAGATAGCCAATGGGAATTTGCTGTATGGCTTGGGAAACTCAAACGGGGACTCTGTACCAACCTAGTGGGGTGGATGGGGAGGGAGCTGGGAGGGAGGTTCAAAAGGGAGGAATATATGTATACCTGGGGTTGATTCATGTTGAGGTTGGACAGAAAACAGCAAAATTCTGTAAAGCAATCTTCGATAAAAAATACATAAATTTTAAAAATGTGTAAAAATCATGGACTACTTCAGGTAGTAAAGGAATTTAGAAAAGAAACAGAAAACTGCAGGGCTTACAGGATTTGTTCAAAGTCTTTCCTCAAGCAGAGACTAGAAAAACCTATGTCTCAGCACCTTTTTTGTTGTCTTCCATATTACTTTCCCTCAAATTGGCTGTTGTGAATGATCCTTTTTCTATAATTGGCATTAACCCTCTTCTTGTCTCAAGTTTGAATTCTTACATTCATTTTCAGTTCTGTTTTATTATCAGTAATCCATTTATCTAAGTCTTACTCCTTACTCCCTTTTGAAGTCTGTCAAATGTTATCTTTTTTTTTTTTTTAATACATTCTATCAGCATTTGCAGAACAGGCCAACAACTTCTCTTTCTGGGATTAATGTAATAAATTTCTAACTAATTCTTTTCTTCCCATCTAATCCATGTTGTAACTATTCTGAAATTGACATTTTAGGGAATGCATTTTTTGTATTTCACATTCTTCCCCTGGCCATTCACATATTAAACATTTGCTAAATATGTGCAATTGTAAAGGACCTGGAGAATGGGAAGGGCATGATTCTTAACTCTAATGAGGAGGCACTTAAATATAAATGTGATTTTTACCTTCAAGTTACTATTGTTTAGTTGAAGATACCACATAAACACTTGAAAAATTTAATAAATAGTAAAATAGAGATTTTTTTTTCATTTTTTCCCCCTCTAGGTTCCTATTGCATAAAAATCTTGTCCCTGTGGTAATGTATTTATTAATAGGAAACCTCTGAAAATAACACACTCAGAGAAATTATCACCTTATACAGGTAGTTGCGAGAGTTTACCACCTTTCCATCTTTTATGTGTCTATTATATAAATTTAATATTAGTTTTTGTGAGTTAAATTTTTTTTTTTTTGCTGATGAAGTCACAATATTAAAATCTATTGAAGTACATTTTTAGCTTTCACTGAAACAGTAAATCAATTTATGATGATTTGTTCTTTATCCAATTTAAATGTTAACTTCTTCACAATACTGATAAACTTTGTAACAAATTTTAATAAGAAAATTTGAGAGTGTTAACTGGAAAAAACAGAACTTTGGTTTTATTGTAAATATAATTTTTAAAAGTACTATTTTGTTCAGTTTGCTGATTTAGACAGAATAAAAATTACTGATTTTAATTTTGAGTTTATAGCTTTCTCTTTAAAGTTGACAAATCTAGATTTATTCAAGAAGTGCATTTAGAGAAGGTGGGTTTTTGTTTTTTTTTTCTCTCTGTGATAAGATCAGATTTCTGACAGTGAACCCCAAATGGGAGTAGATTTATTACAAACACTTATTGAGGCTAACGTGTGCCAGGTACTGTTTCTCTCGGCAAAAAAATATATTCCCAAGACAGATTCAGTGCTATCACAATGGAAAAAAAAAAAAAATATATATATATATATATATATATATACACATAGGAATGTACATATGGAATATATAGGAAAAATAGCAGCTAGTAATAAGTCTAGGTAGGAAATTAAAATAGGGTACTGTTTTAGAGGATGACTGGAAGATGACTTTTGCTTGAGTGGTCAGGGAATGCATATCTTAAGGAAGTAATATTTTAGCTAATATCTGAATAGATGAAGGGGCTAAACATGAAAATGTTTAGAACATTTCTTAGAAGAAATGGAGTAGTCATCATAATCAACAAAAGAGTCCAAAATGGAGTACTTGGATGCAATCTCAAAAACGACAGAGTGATCTCTGTTCGTTTCCAAGGCAAACCATTCAGTTATCACAGTAATCCAAGCCTATGCCCCAACACTGAAGAAGCCGAAGTTGAATGGTTCTATGAAGACCTACAAGACCTTTTAGAACTAACACCCCCAAAAGATGTCCTTTTCATTATAGGGGACTGGAATGCAAAAGTAGGAAGTCAAGAAACACCTGGAGTAAAAGGCAAATTTGGCCTTGGAGTACGGAATGAAGCAGGGCAAAGGCTAATAGAGTTATGCCAAGAGAACACACTGGTCATAGCAAACACCCTCTTCCACACAAGAGAAGACTCTACACATGGACATCACCAGATGGTCAACACCGAAATCAGATTGATTATATCCTTTGCAGCCAAAGATGGAGAAGCTCTATACAGTCAAAACAGCTCTATACAGCAAAAACAAGACCAGGAGCTGACTGTGGCTCAGATCATGAACTCCTTATTGCCAAATTCAGGCTTAACCTGAAGAAGGTAGGGATAACCACTAGACCATTCAGGTATGACCTAAATCAAATCCCTTATGATTAAACAGTGGAAGTGAGAAATAGATTTAAGGGACTAGATCTGATAGAGAGCCTGATGAACTATGGACGGAGGTTTGTGACACTGTACAGGAGACAGGGATCAAGACCATCCCCATGGGAAAAAAATGCAAAAAGGCAAAATGGCTGTCTGAGGAGGCCTTACAAATAGCTGTGAAACAAAGAGAAGCTTAAAGCAAAGGAGAAAAGGAAAGATATTCCTATTTGAATGCAGAGTTCCAAAGAATAGCCAGGTGAGATAAGAAAGCCTTCCTCAGTGATCAATGCAAAGAAATAAAGGAAAACAACAGAATGGGAAAGACTAGAGATCTCTTCAAGAAAATTAGAGATACCAAGGGAACATTTCATGCAAAAATGGGCTCAATAAAGGACAGAAATGGTATGGACCTAACAGAAGCAGAAGATATTAAGAAGAGGTGGCAAGAATACACAGAAGAATTGGACAAAAAAGATCTTCACGGCCCAGATAATCACAATGGTGTGATCACTCACCTAGAGCCAGACATCCTGGAGTGTGAAGTCAAGTGGTCCTTAGAAAACATCACTACGAACAAAGCTAGTGGATGTGATGGAATTCCAGTTGAGCTATTTCAAATCCTGAAAGATGATGCTGTGAAAGTGCTGCTCTCAATATGCCAGCAGATTTGGAAAACTCAGCAGTGGCCACAGGACTGGAAAAGGTCCGTTTTCATTCCGATCCCTAAGAAAGGCAATCCCTAAAAATGCTCAAACTACTGCACAATTGCACTCATCTCACATGCTAGTAAAATAATGCTCAAAATTCTCCAAGCCAGGCTTCAGCAATACATGAACTGCAAACTTCCAGATGTTCAAGCTGGTTTTAGAAAAGGCAGAGGAACCAGAGATCAAATTGCCAATATCCGCTGGATCATCAAAAAAGCAAGAGAGTTCCAGAAAGACATCTATTTCTGCTTTATTGACTATGCCAAAGCCTTCGATTGTGTGGATCACAATAAACTGTGGAAAATTCTGAAAGAGATGGGAATACCAGACCACCTGACCTGCCTCTTGAGAAACCTATATGCAGGTCAGGAAGCAACAGTTAGAACTGGACATGGAACAACAGACTGGTTCCAAATAGGAAAAGGAGTATGTCAAGGCTGTATATTGTCACCCTGCTTATTTAACTTATATGCAGAGTACATCATGAGAAACGCTGGGCTGGAAAAAGCACAAGCTAGAATCAAGATTGCCGGGAGAAATATCAATAACCTCAGATATGCAGATGACACCACCCTTATGGCAGAAAGTGAAGAGGAACTAAAAATCCTCTTGAAAGTGAAAGAGGAGAGTGAAAAAGTTGGCTTAAAGCTTAACATTCAGAAAACTAAGATCATGGCATCTGGTCCCATCACCTCATGGGAAATAGATGGGGATACAGTGGAAACAGTGTCAGACTTTATTTTTTGGGGCTCCAAAATCACTGCAGATGGTGATTGCAGCCATGAAATTAAAAGACACTTACTCCTTGGAAGGAAAGTTATGACCAACCTAGATAGCATATTAAAAAGCAGAGACTTTACTTTGTCAACAAAAGTCCATCTAGTCAAGGCTATGGTTTTTCCAGTGGTCATGGATGGATGTGGGAGTTGGACTATATAGAAAGCTGAGCACTGAAAAATTGATGCTTTTGAACTGTGGTGTTGGAGAAAACTCTTGAGAGTCCCTTGGACTGCAAGGAGATCCAACCAGTCCATCCTGAAGGAGATCAGTGTTCATTGGAAGGACTGATGCTGAAGGTGAAACTCCAATACTTTGGTCACCTCATGTGAAGAGTTGACTCATTAGAAAAGATCTTGATGCTGGGAGGAATTGGGGGCAGGAGGTGAGATGGCTGGATGGCATCACCGACTTGATGGGCATGAGCTTGAGTAAACTCCAGGAGTTGGTGATGGACAGGGAGGCCTGGCATGCTGCTATGGGGTCGCAAAGAGTCTGACACGACTGAGTGACTGAATGAAACATGAAAACCAGGGAAGTCAAATTTTATGCAGGGGGAAAAACAAAGGTAAACATTCTAAGGCTGGATTTATTCCAGGAGTACAAAGTTGGTATTGTCGGCTAAGAAAATTTCCCCTCCTTTTTTTCTTTGTTCTTTTTGCTTAGCAATTAAAATGACATAAAGCAGATTAACAAGAGAAAATCAAGTTTATCACATGAGCATGGTAATCCATATAAGTATAGAGAATTTCACAGAAAGCAAGCGAGGTGAGATCTATAAATATATATTCTGGACTAAGGAGAAGGCGGTAGGGGTCTGACGCTTCAAGGGAAAATAAAGTAATTCACAGGAATATAAAAAGAGATAATATTTGGTTGACAAATATTTGCTGGGCCGTCCAAAGCTAATGGGACACAAAGAGGACTTTGATCAAATGGGCTTTGCTACGTTCCTCCCTCTACCACACCTTATACTTTTCTCTAGTTATCTATGGTGATAGCTTCTTCCCAGGACGGGGCTCCTATCTTCAATTCCTTTAGGCAGTTAAGAGGGAAGTTCAAAGGTTCTTCCTGAGTCATTTGTGCTTTGATTGTTTTCAGCTCAAAATAATCCACAAGTCAGAGTGGCAAACTTGGCCCCATCAGTGTAATATAAGGAAATCTGTTAATATCATATCAACACTGATAAAGTCTTTGGCAATATTCAGTACCCATTCATGATAGAAACACTCAAGAAAATAGGAATTGAAGAATAATTTAACAAAGTATATATGTTGGGTGTGTGAAAGTCGCTCAGTCATGTCCAACTCTTTGCAACCCCATGGACTGTCCTGGAATTTTCCAGGCCAGAATATTGGAGTATTCTGGGTAACCAGGTAACTGTTGCCTTCTCCAGGGGATCTTCCCAACCCAGGGATTGAACTCAGGTCTCCCACATTGCAGATGGATTCTTTATTGTCTGAGCCACCGGGGAAGCCGAAGCATACTGGATTGGTTAGCCTATCCTTTCTCCAGGGGATCTTCCTGACCCAGGAATCAAACGGGGGTCTCCTGCATTGTAGGTGGATTCTTTACCAGCAGAGCTACAAGGGAAGCCCTTAATAAAGTATGTATTTTAGTGTTAGTGTCTTACTTAAATGGGGAAACATTATGAAAGTGAGAGTGAAAGTGAAGCCGCTCAGTCATGTCCGACTCTTTGCGACCCCATGGACTGTAACCTACCAGGCTCCTCTGTCCATGGAATTTTCCAGGCAAGAGTACTGAAGTGGGTTGCCAGTTCCTTCTCCAGGGGATCTTCCTGACCCAGGGATCGAACTCAGGTCTCCCACATTGCAGGCAGATGCTTTACCTTCTGAGCCACCAGGGAACCTAAGGAAACACTGTAGGCATATCCACTAATATTGGGAGCAAGGCAAACATTCCCACTATCTCCACTACTGTTCAATATTATATTAGAGGCAAGTTAGCCAAGACAGTTAAATGAGAGGAATCAGTAAGAGGGATAAGAATGAGTAACAGAGAAGTAAAACAGTAACTATTTGTAGAACATAGTATACCTGGACCGCCGGAGAATCAGTAATAAAACTAACTCAAACTGAAAATTCAGTGAAGGAGCAGGATTTAAAATTAACAAAAATCGGCTTTCCTAAGGCAGGCATACCACATTTTGCTTCACTTTATAGAGTTCACAGATAACTGCATTTTTTTACAAATTGAAGGTTTGCAGCAACACTGCATCAGACACATCTTTACATGTCTTTTTTCCAATAGCATTTGCTTACTTTGTGTCTCTGTATCACATTTTGGTAATTTTCACAAAGTTAGAAGTGGAGTTTGAAGATGTGACTGAATAGCTGCAGTCTCATGATAAAAACTTTATAACACTCAAGGAGTTTCAGAGAAAGTGATTTCTTGAGATAGACTTTATTCTTGGTAAAAATGCTGTGAAGATCATTGAAATGACAACAAATAATTTAGAATATTATATAAACTTAGTTAATAAAGCAGAGGCAGGGCTTGAAAGGATGGAATCCAATTTTGAAAGAAGGTCTACTATGAGTAAAATGCTGTCATGCAGCGTTGCGTGCTACAGAGAAATCATTTATGAAAGTGTTAGGGGAACCACTGACTGAAAATCATCCACCCTGGCTAGGCAAGATAGTAGCCACTTGCACGACTTATATTACAGTAGGAGGTTTTGGTAAGGAATATGGAACTAACAAGCTACCATCAATAAGAAGAATTTGGGAAAGGTCAAAATGAGGGAGGAGACGCCAGTCCATATGTTCTACCGGCCTCCCTGAGTTATTCTCCCTGGAATCCACTTTAGTTGAACTTACGTGCACACCACCAGGAAGGACCCTGAGTGTCAGAATGATTGGCCAGAAACAACCTGGAAACTAACCCCACCACCATAAAAGCTGAGACTTCGAGCCACATGGCCGAGCAGTTCTCCTGGGTTGCCTCACCCTGCTGGTCTCTGCCCTGGCACTCCTTCCCAACAAAGCCTCTCGCTTTCTCAACATGTGTGTCTCTCAGACAGTTCGTTTTCAAGTGTTAGACAGGAGCCCACTCTTGGGACCTGGAAGGGGTCCCCCTTCCTGCAACAAAAGTATGAGTTAATTGACGTGGCAAACTTCCTTTTTGTTTTGTTTTAAGAAATTGCCACAGCCACCCCAGCCTTTCGGCAACCACTGCCTTGATCAATTAGCAGCCATCAACATCAAGGCAAGACTCCACAGCAAAAGGAGAATGACTGAAGGCTCAGATGATGGTTAGTTTGTTTTTTTTTTTTTTAGCAATAAAGTAGTTTCAAATTAAGGTATATACATTTTTTATACATAAGGCTATTACACACTTAATAAACTATAGTATAATATAAACATAATTTTATAAACATGCACTCGGAAACCAGAAACTTTGTTTCACTTGCTTAATTGCAGTATTCATTATTGCCATGGTCTGGAACCAAACCTGCAATATTGCTGAGGTTTGCCTGTAGTAAACAGAACATAATGTGAGAGAAAAGCCCATTTACAACAGCTAACTAGAAGATTAAATACTTATGAATAAATTTAATAAGGTGCAAAACCTATACAAGGAAATTTAAAACACCCCTGAAAGATATTAAAGCAAATTTAAACAAATAGCAAAACATGAAGATGTCAATCCTTTCCAATTTATAAAATCAATGCAACCTTAATAAAAATTCTAAGAAGTTATTTTACTGAGTTAGACTGATTTTTTTAAAGTTCATATGGAAAAACTAATATGCAAAAAATAACCAGGAAAATTGTCAGTTGACTTTCAGGAAGGGTCCCAAGGAAACTAAATGGGAAAGAAAATTTTTTCAGCAAATAGTATTAGTACACCCTGCTGGATATCTACATCTGAAAGAATGCAATTGGGCCTCTATGTCATAGCATACACAAAAACCAATTCAAATTTGATCATAAGCCTAAATGCAAGAGCTAATCAAACTGTTGAGGCAGTCTGGGTGCAGGTTGAAAAAGAATTTCCAGATGCAGAGAATTTCAGAAGGGATTGAGTTTATTAAGAGCAAGGAGCAGAAATATGAAGGCACTGTGAGTGCAGTGGGCTGACCTCCTGACAAACCAGGGAGAGTCGACAGTTTTTGTGGGTTAGTGGCCAATTTTTATAACCTCAAGACAAAATTCCTGCTGGAAGGTTGGCCCTAGAGGATTGGTTAGGGTGCTGTAGGGTGACTACTGCAGTGGGCATCTTTGCCTAGTTTGGAATCAGGAAGCCTGCTGGTGATGATCATAGAGGCTTTTGGCAATGGTTACGATGATGCTGAAGCTGAAACTCCAGCACTTTGGCCACCTCATGAGAAAAGTTGACTCACTGGAAAAGACCCTGTGCTGTGAGGGATTGGGGGCAGGAGGAGAAGGGGACAACAGAAGATGAGATGGCTGGATGGTGTCACCGACTCGATGGACATGAGTTTGAGTAAACTCCGGGAGTTGGTGATGGACAGGGAGGCCTGGCGTGCTGCGATTCATGGGGTCACAAAGAGTCAGACACGACTGAGTGACTGAACTGAACAAAGGGGCTTAGCTTCAGAGTGACCTTGATTCTGGGCTCTATTTTTGTGGCCTTGGTATAAGGTCTTGCACCTGTGGCCTTGGGGCAAGACTCAACATTCCCCCCTCTTATTAATGGGCCAAATCTTTGGCCCCTTAACACCCTGCTCATGTCTAACTACCTGCCTATCCTCATCTCAGATCGTGAGGACCCAGGTCATTGGGGTAAGGGGTGGACACTGCTCTAGTTTCTTCCTGCTGGACAGGAGCAACATGGGGTCCTGGGTTCCAAAGCCTGCTCTCCATCAGGGTGCATTTGTGGAGGGAGATGAGAGTCCATGGAATGATAACATGGCTTGTTCCAGTGTAGTCTGTGTGCTAACTGGCTGTTATCCTTGTTGTAACATCATCTGGAGATTTAGTTATTGTACTCTAGAAAAACAAACTTGACAAGAAGGTTAGATATACACGGCCCAAAGATTAATAGAAGCAGAAAAGCTACCAAGGGGCCTGGAAGAGGGGCTAGCCTGGAGAACCAGGACCAGATAGACATTGGTTTGTGATGTTAGTGTTTCTCTAGGTAAGAGACGATGAAAGAATTGGGGCTTATGAAAATCTTTGAAAATATCTAACAATCTGAAGACTTGTTCTGTCAGTTTTTCCCAGAGCACAGAGTGCCTCATTTCTGATTTCTACCCTGAACTCCTTTCAGAGGATGTTAAAGGTGGCTGCAGTGGCTCCTGATATAATCTTTGTAGAGGCAGACAGCAAGTGCCAGTTCCCAGTTGGCAGGGCTCCTTCATGGCAGTAAATTTGACCATTGGTTTGGGGACATTTTATGATCATTTTGTTCCATGATGCTAGGAATGCTGATTCCCAGATCTAGTGAAGATTTTTCTGAGAGATCACTTAATATGCTGTTACTGGACTTCTTCATGAAAGTAGTAAAAGTTCTGGACCATAGCTTCCTTACTAGTAGTCTCTTATAGTCCAGGAAAATATTCCATCTTGTTGTCTCTTTGCATATTTAGAGTTACATAATTATGATCATTGATCTTATATGGAACTATATATCATCATTTTATTAGAGACTCAGTCACACATTTGGTAATATAAGAGACAACAATTTTATAAAATAAGCACTATAGAAAGCGATATAGCTAGCAGTAATAGTAACTTCACAAGTAAGAATTTAAGAACTTTTATTAGGTGTAGCCCAGAGTATACCTAGGTTATCTGACTTAATCTATTAAATGACTATAGCCAGTGTTAATCTGGTTGTTGATCATGGCACATCTGATCTTTACCTAAAGATTATCAAGTTAGGTTTCAGAAACAAACTTAGAGTGACCTTTACTAGCTCAGTTAAACAGTATAACAGCAAAGGACTAGCTGGGAAGTGAGTCTTGGTAAACACAGACCTTATTAACAAAACTAGAATTTAATATTTGGGCTTTCCAGGTGGCACTAGTGGTAAGGAACCTGCCTGCCAATGCAGGAGATATAAGAGATGCGGGTTCGATCCCTGGGGTCGGGAAGATCCCCGGGAGGAGGGCATGGCAACCCACTCCGTACTCTTGCCTGGAGAATCTCATGGACAGAGGAGTCTGGCAGGCTACAGTCCACAGGGTTGCAAAGAGTCAGACACAGCTGAAATGAATTAGTACAGCACACAGAATTTAACATCTAGTGAAACTTTTTTTTCTAAAATTATTCCCATTTTTATTAAACATAGCCAAGACTAATTTGTTTTTTAAATAAGTTTGGTCCATTGACTATAGATATCATAAACCTGTCATCAGATTTTATCTAAGTGGAATTTTTTCTTCTAGAGGTCCCCAGTATACTTTGAGATTCCTATATCAGGAGACAGTCTTTTTATTTACCTGATAAGGCTGTTCAGAACCCAAGTGTCTTCAGTTTCTGGAGGGACAAGGCAAAGAGGAAAGATAAATGTTTATTTTACCCACAGGTATAAATTACCAAACTGTTTTGAACCATAAGTAGCTTGAGGAGGAAGAAGCTCTTCTCCTTAAGGTTAGAAGCCAGTAATATGTCAGACAAAAGGTCATGAACATTGTAATCTTATTTAGCAGTTTATTTAATCCCATGTAATTAATTTTTGTTCTGTTGTCCTTGCCTGATGATTAAGGATGATAGTAACAGTGATAGTTTTAAGAAGTTTGTGAAGCTTTTGTTAAGGCTTATATGATTTGTCTGATGAAGTGGGTGCCTTGATCACTGGAGATTGTAGAACGTATACCTAAGTGGAAGACACACTTTTAACCATTTTTTCCTCCATTGTGAGAGCATCAGCCCTGCAGCCAGGAAAGGCTTTATCCCATCAAATAAAAGTGAAGTTTGTCAGGGAGCCAAAATTCAAGCAGCCATCTTGGATTTCCTGTAGCCCTGATTGTTTGATTTGCAGCATTGTTTATCCATTTTAAATTCTCTGATTTATGAGTAGAAGGGTTAATTTTTGTATAGGCAGAATGAGCTTTGCCTATGTGTGCCATAGTCCTCACAGATCATTGTGAAATAATATTTATTTTATCACAACAAAAGTTGTAACAGTAAGTTTTAAAAACAAATATAAATCACTTCAAGGTGAAGAAATGTACATAGTCTGTTATCAAAAGCTGCCTTCCAAGAAAACTTTGTTCTTTTAACAGGGAGAGAAAACCAAATTCCAGTTGGGTACCAGCTTATATTCACTGTGAAACAATAGTTATTCACTTAGCTAAAGTAACAATAAAAGATTTCAAAGGCAGTTTAATGTCTTAGAAACTTGTACCATGCACAAAACTCTCTTCTCTGGGTCCATTTTCCACAAACCTTTTCTTTTTTCACTTTCTGTGTTCATCACTTTATTTGCCTATTCAAAGAACAGCCACCTGTAAGTTTAGACTTACTTCCTTTTTCTTTGACAAAATGTAATTCCATTCCTTATTACTTTCTTACAGAAAACATGCATCCTATTTTCCTTAAGCAACCATGAACTGTACTTTATATTGCCATTCTGTAGATTGGCAAGCATAAATTACCCAAACCTGTTATCTCATTTTCTTTTCTTAAAAGTTTCTTTATAGCAAGTTATTTTTTTGTTGACAAATCTGCAATAGATATATTCAGAGTTTAGTTTATTTAAACCTAGGCATAATGAAATTATGTTAACATTGATGAACCTTAAGACATATCTATATTGATTAGATCAATAAACAAACATTAATATCAGGTATTAAATTTAATATTATTTCCCAGTTCACATGAACCTGAAATTCATTTAGTTTTTCTTATATTTTAAATTGTTTGTAAGTGCTTACTTTAGACCAATTAAATTAGAGCTAATTTACAAATGAACCTCAGCAATATTATCCAAAGACAAAGACACACACTGAGACATACATATATATCCAGACAGAGATCTCACAATTTTCTCTTTGATGTTTAAAATGTCTCTTTGACCATTTTTTTTTCTTGGTTTGAAGTTCTACTGATATGCTCAAAGCTGAAGTCTCAGGCAGAGTGGGCTATGTATCTCAAGGACATGATAAGAGTTAACTTCACGCTTTTTCCTAGGCATGTTGCTGTTTTCTGAGGCAGGATCAGAGCTCCAAAAAAAGTATTTTAACAAGCCAGGTTTTTCGAGTTGCACATGCAAAAAGAAACAGTTTTGTAATTTCAAAAAGATTTCGTTTTAACCAGTTTTCTCTGGAGTCTAAAGAATATCATAACATCCAGTGTCAAAAAATGTCATCTTTCCTTTTTGCAGTTATAGTTTCATAGCTAAAATATAGACCAAATTGTGTTCAAATTGGCTCAGATGACAGGGGCAGACTGATAAGATGTTGTCCCAGCAGGTGTTGTTCCTCTGGGGAGGTGAAGTCTTAGTTTGATCAGAATAATCTGAAGGAGTAAGGGAACTAGCAGGAATCGTGGAAGCTTGGTTCCTGCCCCCACCCCTACCGCCACCAAGAGATTAGAGAAGGGGATTCTTTAGAATGTTAGGAGAGTTGTTTTTTTTTTTTTTTCTCCCAGACTTTTGATTGTAGGAGAGAATCCTGGGCTAGGAGATCTGATGGAAGGAGAGACAGAGGGGGATGAGGGGATAGGGCAGCAACAGAAAGACATAAGCAGTATGAGTCCCTTAGGTCCAGATTCTGAGTGCCATTAAGGTTTGAGAATAAGGAATGATAAAAGAGATCAAGTTGGAGGATTATGTTGTAATTTAGTGTATCATTAAGAAGCCATTTTTTCTTGGTCCCCCAATTCATACTGGCTCCAGGTTTTGTTGAGAAAGAATGTGAACCTTTTCTTTTTAAGATTTTCAGGATCAAATTTTTTCCAGGTCCTGAGAATACAGCCTAGAGGTGAGTCTGAGGGAGGTTCTCGAGATGTACCTGAGCCCATTCTTAGAATGGGGGTACTGAGAATTCACTGGCCACAGAAGGCATCCCAACTGTCCCAATGAACACTCTGTGTGCAACAAGGCACTGTGTGGCTCATGGCACAAATGGCCAGCCATCCCAACAAGCACATCCAACAGTGAGAGGTAACCCCTGAGCATGTGATGTGGCTAGGCACAAGCCTAGGCACAAACTGTGTGAAAATGCACCTGGTAGCTAAGGCAGGAAATGACAGACAAGAATTTCCTGGAACCAACCATGATTCACTGTTTGGCGATTCTCTGAAATGTGAAAGGCACCCTTTGGGATGATTCGGAGGCAGCTCCTAGGCTCTTGTAAATTAATCTGGACCATGGGAGGATAAGAAAGACAGAAGACAGGCTGAGGAATCTGCCTTGCAGTCCTGCCAGGAAGGTGGTGGCCTGGAGAATGGGCTCAGTGTTTTGCTTGAACCAGTATGTGCCTGACATGGTGCATGGAAGTTGTCTTGCTGGGGGCAGACACTTCTGATGGCGTAGGTGTGGTCTATGACCCTTATCCTGTCACGGGTGTTTTCAAGTGGCAGATGTCCTAAGGGCTTGTAAGTGCCTGAGCTGTGTCTGCACAATTTTAATTGGCCTGGCCCTCAGCTTAAAGGAGGAGGAGGAGAAAGAGGAAAAGAGAGCCCTTGCCCACTTGGGTGGCAGCTACTGGCCCAAAGTGGGCAGCGGAGACTTTGAAACATGCCAGAGAGTAGCCCTGGCCAGAGTTCCTCAATTGCTTCCACAGACACTTGCCTGTTCAAGGAGAGTTTGAGGAAAAAGAAAAGAAAGAAGAAAGGCAAGATTGGGGGAGAGCCTCCTAAAATTCCATGTACGGGCCACCAAATGTTGAGGCATTCCAAGTGTGGGTTGGAAAAGAATTTCCATACAGAACATTTCAGAAGAGAGTGAGTTTATTAAGAGTGGGGAGCAGAGATAACAAAGGTGCTGTGACCTCCTGACAGACCAGGGAGAGTCGACAGTTTCTGTGGGTTAGTAGCCAGTTTTTATAGTCTCAAGACAAAAGTTTGGTTGGAAGGTTGGCATTAGGTAATCGGTTAGGACGCTATAGGGTGACTATAGGGTGACTATAGGGGTGTGCATCTTTGCCTAATTTGGAATCAGGAAGCCTGCTGATGATGATCGTGGGGGCTTTTGGCAATGGTTACATAGGGGCTCAGTCAGATTTGGAGGTGACCTTCATTCTGGGCTCCACTTCTGTGGAGGCCCTGGTACAATGCCTTGCACCTGTGGCCTTGGGGTGGGACTCAACACATATCATAAAACTCTTCAAGGAAAACAGTAGTAAGTCTTTGTGACATTAGGTTAGGCCATGGTTTCTTTTTTTTGTTTGTTTCTTAACTATGACACCAAAAGCACAAGTGACAAAACAAAAATAAATTAGACTATATATAAATTTAAAACTTTTTTTTTTGCTGAAAATGTTATGAAGAAAGTGAAAATACAATTCACAGAATTGGAAGAGCTATATGCAAATCACATATCTAATGAAGGACTTGTATTCAGAATATATAAAGAACTCTTGAATCTCAGTAATAAAAAAAAAATCCAGTTTTAAAAACTGGCATAAGATTTGAATAGAATTTGTCTAGAGAAGATATGGTGGCACTAGTGGTAAAGAACCCACCTGCCAGTGCAGGAGACATAATGAGATGAGGGTTTGGTCCCTGGGTTGGGAAGATCCTGTGGAGAAGGACATGGCAGCCCATTGTAGTATTCTTGCCTGGAGAATCCCATGAACAGAGGAGCCTAGTGGGCTTCAGTCAGTAGAGTCACACAGAGTTAGGCATGACTGAAGCGATTTAGCACACACGGAGAGAAGATACTCAGTTCAGTTCAGTCGCTTACTCGTGTCCGACTCTTTGTGACCCCAAAGACTGCAACACGCCAGGCTTCCCTGTCCATCACCAACTCCTGGAGCTTACTCAAACTCGTCCACTGAGTCGGTGATGCCATCCAACCAGCCTCATCCTCAGTCCTTCCCTTCTCCTCCCACCTTCAATCTTTCCCAGCATCAGGGTCTTTTCCAATGAGTCAGTTCTTCACATCAGGTGGCCAAAGTACTGGAGTTTCAGCTTCAGCATCAGTCCTTCCAATGAATATTCAGGACTGATTTCCTTTAGGATTGACAGGTTGGATCTCCTTGCAGTCCAACGGACTCTCAAGAGTCTTCTCCAACACCACCGTTCAAAAGCACCAATTCTTTGGTGCTCAGCTTTGTTAATACTCCAACTCTCACATCCATATGTGACTACTGGAAAAACCATAGCTTTGACTAGACAGAACTTTGTTGGCAAAGTAATGTCTCTGCTTTTTAATATACTGTCTAGGTTGGTCATAGCTTTTCTTCCAAGGAGCAAACATCTTAATTTCATGGCTGCAGTCACCATCTGCAGTGATTTTGGAGCCTCTCCCCCAAAATAAAGTCTGTCACTGTTTTCACTGTTTCCCTATCTATTTGCCATGAAGTGATGGGACCAGATGCCATGATCTTAGTTTTCTGAATGTTGAATTTTAAGCCAACTTTTCACTCTCCTCTTTCATTTTCATCAAGAGGCTCTTTAGTTTTTCTTCACTTTCTGCCATAAGGGTGGTGTCATCTGCATAGCTGAAGTTATTGATATTTCTCCCAGCAATCTTGATTCCAGCTTGTGCTTCATCCTGGCCGGCATTTTGCATGATGTACTCTGCATATAAATTAAATAAGCAGAGTGACAACATATAGCCTTGATTGTACTCCTTTCCCAATTTGGAACCAGTTTGTTGTTCCATGTCCAGTTCTAACTGTTGCTTCTTGACCTGCATACAGATTTCTCAGGAGGCAGGTCAGTCTTCCCTCATGGCTTAGCTGGTAAAGAATCCACCTGCAATGTGAGATTTTCAGATGGACAATAAGTACATGAAAAGATACTCAGCATTGGAGAAATGCAAATCAAAATCATGAGATAGTATTTCATACACTGATGACAATAATAAAAAAAGACAGAAAATAACAGGTATCGGTGTAGAAATTGGAAAACTGAAACTCTTGTACACTGCTGATAGAAATGCAAAATGGTGCAACCACTTTGTAAACAGTCTGCCAGTACCTCAAATAGTTAAAGAGTGAGCCTATGTGTTCCAGCAGTTCGTAAGGTATATACTTAACAGCTGAAAACCTATGTCTACACCAAAACTTGTATGTGAATTATGCTTGTACGTGCTGCTTTGGGGCTTCTCTGGTGCTCAGACGGTAAAGTGTCTGCCTGCAATGTGGGAAGCCTGGGTTCAGTCCCTGGGTTGGGAAGATCCTCTGGAGAAGGAAATGGCAATCTGCTCCAGTATTCTTGCCTGAAAAAATCCATGGACAGAGGAGCCTGGTGGGCTACATTCGATGGGATCGCAAAGAGTCAGACATGACTGAGCAACGAATATGCTGTTATTAGCAGCCTTATTCATAATAGCTAAAAAGTGAAAACAGTCCTCATGTCTATTTGATAATAAATGTGGTATTATTACCAATAGAAAGTGGTATTTTAAAAGTAGGAATGCTCACTCTTTTCAATGAGGGGTCAAATGAGTTTGGGAATGAAGACAAGAAGATGCTCTGGCAGCAGCAGTCCTGGGAGCTTGAGTGAGTGAGTAAGTTGCTCAGTCATGTCCGACTCTTTGAGACCCCATGGACTGTAGCCCACCAGGCTCCTCCATTCTTGGAATTTTCTAGGCAAGAGTACTGGAGTGGGTTGCCATTTCCTCCTCCAGGGGATCTTCCTGACCCAGGGATCGAACCAGGATCTCCCGCATCACGGGCAAATGCTTTACCATCTGACCCACCAGGGAGTCCTCAGGTTGCTATTAGCTCAACTATGGCGCCACCAAGCAGGCGACCCACAAACTGGAGAACAATTATACCAAAGAAGTTCTTGCACTGTTATAAAGTTCTAGGCCCCACAACAGATTTCCCAATCTGGGGATCCAAAAGGGAATCAGAATCCTCAGGAAATTTGATTCTGAAGGCCAGTGGATTTGATAACAGAACCTCCACAAGACTGGGGAAACAGACTCTTGGAGGGCACAAACAAAACCTTGTGCACAACAGGACCCAGGAGAAAGGAGAAGTGACTCCACAAAAGACTGAGCCAGACTGGCCTGGGTGTGTTCGGGAGTCTTGGGCAGATGCATGTGTCTACAGCGGCCTCCTGCGGGGTGAGGGACACTGACTGCAGCAGTCCTGGGAAGCATGGTGGCATAAGTCTTGTTGGAGGAGCTCTCCGTTAGCCCTACCATAGTTTGGCCTCAGACCAAACTACAGGGAGGAAACAGCCCCACCCATCAGCAGAAAATTGGATTAAAGATTTACTGAACATGGCCTTGCCCACCAGAGCAAGACCCAGTTTTCCCAAAAGCCAGTCTCTCAGGAAGCTTATCTACAGCCTCTTACCCTCATCCATCAGAGGGCAGACAGAATGAAAATGACAATCACAGAAAACTAACCAAACTGACCACATGGATCACAACCTTGTCTAACTCAATGAAGCTATGAGCCATGCCATCATATAGGGCCACCCAGGATGGACAGGTCATTGTGAAGAGTTCTGACAAAACGTGGCCCACTGGAGAAGGGAATGGCAAACCACTTCAGCATTCTTGCTGAAGTATGAAAAGGCAAAAAGATATGACACTAACACTGAAAGATGAACTCCCCAGGTTGGTAGGTACCCAATATGCTACTGGACAAGAGCAGAGAAAAAGCTCTAGAAGGAATGAAGAGGCTGAGCCAAAGTGGAAGCAACATCCAGTTGTGTATGGTGGTGAAAGTAAAGTCCAATATTGTAAAGAGCAATATTGCATAAGAACCTGGAATGTTAGGTTCATGAATCAAGGTACATTGGAAGTTGGTCAAATAGGAGATGGCAAGGGTGAACGTCAACGTTCTAGGAATCAGTGAAATAAAATGGATGGGAATGGGTGAACTTAATTCAGATGACTACTATTGTGGGCAAGAATCCCTTAGAAGAAATGGAATAGCCCTCATAGTCAACAAAAGAGTATATAATGCAGTACTTGTGTACAGTATCAAAAACGACAGAATGATCTTGGTTTTTCCCCAAGGCAAGCCATTCAATATCACAGTAATCCAAGTCTATGCCCCAACCACTAACACTGAAGAAGCCGAAATTGAATGGTTCTATGAAGACCTACACCTTCTAGAACTAACACCAAAAAAAGAAGTCCTTTTCATCAATGGGGACTGGAATGCAAAAGTAGGAAGTTAAGAGATTCCTGGAGTAACAGGCAAGTTTGGCCTTGGAGTACAAAATGAAGCAGGGCAAAGGCTAACAGTTTTACCAAGAGAACACGCGAATTATAGCTAACACTCTCTTCCAACGATAAGAGATGACTCAACACATGGACATAATCAGGTTGATTATGATCACTGCAGCCAAAGATGATAGAGCCGGAGAAGCTCTATGTAGTCAGCAAAAACAAGACCTGAAGCTGACTGTGGCTCAGATAAGGAACTCCTTATTTCCAAATTCAAACTTAAATTGAAGAAAGTAGGGAAAACCACTAGGCCATTCAGGTATGACCTAAATCAAATCCATTACAATTATAAAGTGAAAGTGACAGATTCAAGGGATTAGATCTGATAGACAGAGTGCCAGAAGAAATATGAATGGAGGTTCCTAATATTGTACAGGAGCTGGTGATCAAAACCACCTCCAAGAAAAAGAAATTTAAAAGGTAAAATGGGAAAAAAAAAAAAAAAAAGGTAAAATGGTTGTCTGAAGAGGCCTTTCAAATAGATGAGAAAAGAAGTGAAAGGCAAATGAGAAAGGGAAAGATACACCCATCTAAATGCAGATTTTCAAAGAATAGCAAGGAGCGATAAGAAAGCCTCCCTAAGTGAATAATGCAGAGAAATAGAGGAAAACAATAGAATGGGAGTGACTAGAGACCTCTTCAGGAAAATTAGAGATACCAAGGGAACATTTCATGCAAATATGGGCACAATAATGGACAGAAATGGTATGGACCTAACAGAAGCAGAAGATATTAAGAAGAGGTGGCAAGAATACACAGAAAACTATACAAAAAAGGTCTTAATGACCTGGATAACTGGTCACAATGGTGTGATCAGTCACCTAGAGCCAGACATCCTGGAGTGTGTAGTCAAGTGTGTAGCCTTAGGAAACATCACTACAAACAAAGCATAAAGATGATGGGATTCCAGCTGAGCTATTTCAAACCCTAAAAGATGGTGCTGTGAAAGTGCTGTACTCAATATGCCAGCAAATTTGGAAATCTAAGCAGTGGCCACAGGACTGGAAAACATCAGTTTTCATTCCAATCCCAAAGAAGGGCAATGCCAGAGAATGTTCAAACTACTACACAATTCCACTCATTTCACATGCTAGCAAGGTAATGCTCAAAATTGTTCAAGCTAGACTTCAACAGTTCATGAACTGAGAACTTCTGTATATATAGGCTGGATTTAGGAAAGGCAGAGGAACCGGAGATCAAATTACCAACATACACTGGATCATAGAAAAAACAAGAGAATTTCAGAAAAAAAATCTACTCTGCTTCATTGACTACGCTAAAGTCTTTGACTGTGTGGATCACAACAAACTAGAAAATTCTTAAAGAGATGGGAATACCAGATCACCTTATCTGCCTCCTGAGAAATCTGTATGCAGGTCAAGAAGCAACAGTTAGAAATGGACACGGAACAATGAAGTGTTCAAAACTGGGAAAGGAGTACATCAAAGCTGTATATTGTCAGCCTGATTCTTTAACTTAAATGCACAGTTCAGTTCAGTTCAGTTCAGTCGCTCAGTCGTGTCTGACTCTTTGCAACCCCATGAATCGCAGCACGCCAGGCCTCCCTGTCCATCACCAACTCCCGGAGCTTACTCAAACTCAATGTCCATCGAGTCAGTGATTCCATCCAGCCATCTCATCCTCTGTCATCCCCTTCTCCTCCTGCCCCCAATCCCTCCCAGCATCAGGGACTTTTCCAATGAGTTAACTCTTTGCATGAGGTGGCCAAAGTATTGGAGTTTCAGCTTCAACATCAGTCCTTCCAATGAACACCCAGGACTGATCTCCTTTAGGATGGACTGGTTGGATCTCCTTGCAGTCCAAGGGACTCTCAAGAGTCTTCTGACAACACCACAGTTCAAAAGCATCAATTCTTCGGCGCTCATCTTTCTTCACAGTTCAACTCTCACATCCATACACGACCGCTGGAAAAACCATAGCCTTAACCAGACGGACCATTGTTGGCAAAGTAATGTCTTTGTTTTTTAATATGCTATCTAGTTTGGTCATAACTTTCCTTCCAAGGAGAAAGCGTCTTTTAATTTCATGGCTGCAATCAGTGCAATCTACAGTGATTTTGGAGCCCCCCAAAATAAAGTCTGCCACTATTTCCACTGTTTCCCCATCTATTTCCCGTGAAGTGATGGGACCAGATGCCATGATCTTAGTTTTCTGAATGGTGAGCTTTAAGCCAACTTTTTCACTCTCCTCTTTCACTTTCATCAAGAGGCTTCATGTGAAATGGCAGGCTGGATGAAGCTCAAGCTGGAATCAAGAAAGCCGGGAGAAATACCAATAACCTCAGGTATGCAGATGAAACCACCTTCATGGCAGAAAGCAAAGAGGAACTAAAAAGCCTCTGGATAAAGGTGAAAGGAGAGAGTGAAAAGCTAGCTTAAAACTCAACATTCAGAAAACTAAGATCATAGCATCTGGTCCTGTGACTTTATGGCAAATAGGTGGGGAAACAATGAAAACAGTGAGAGACTTTTATTTTCTTGGGCTCCAAAATCACTGTGGACGGTGACTGCAGCCACGAAATTAAAAAACGCTTGCTCCTTGGAAGAAAAGCTATGACTAAATGAACAGTGTATTAAAAAGCAAAGACATTACTTTGCTGACAAAGGTCCTTATAGTCAAAGTTATGGTTTTTCCAGTAGTCATGTACGGATGTGAGAGTTGGACTATAAAGAAGGCTGAGCACTGAAGAATTGTTGCTTTGAAACTGTGGTGCTGGAGAGGACTCTTAAGAGTCCCTTGGACAGCAAGGAGATCAAACCAGTCAATCCTAAAGGAAAGCAACCCTGAATATTCATTGGAAGGACTGATGCTGAAGCTCCAATATTTGGTCATCTATGAGAAGAGCTGACTCACTGGAAAAGACCCTGATGCTGGGAAAGATTGAAGGTAGGAGGAGAAGGAGACGACAGAGGATGAGATGTTTGTATGGCCTCAGTGGACATGAGTTTGAGCAAACTCCAGGAGACGGTGAAGGTCAGGCAGGCCTGGCATGCTGCAGTCCATGGGGCTGCAATGAGTCGGACATGACCGTGCAACTGAACAACAACAAAAATGTTGTATATCCATATAATGAAATATTATTTGACAATAAACGGAGAGGAAGTAATGATATATGCTACAATGTGAATGACTTGAAAATATACCATGTGAAAGAAGTAGTCATGAACGATCATGTACTGTAGGATTCCTATCTACATATGCAAATGTAAAGACAGAAAATAGATTTACAGCTCAAGACTGGGAAATGGATAGAGGGAGAATGTGGAATAACTTTAATGGGCACAGAGTTTTTTTATGGGAGGTGGAGCACAAAAATGTTCTAAAATTAGATTCACAGCACTGTGAATACACTAAAAACCACTGAATTATACTTTATTATAATTTTTGTTCCATTTGTTTTTTCTTAAGGCTTCCCAGTAATTCCATGCGATCTGGCTGGCTGTCTTCAGGATTAAATAGTCTTCTTTAAGATAACTGTTAAATCTTGCCCTAAGCAAAGGGCCTCTCAGGTTAATGCAGAGTCTATTAGGATTTATTCTTGTTTGTTTCTTCCATTTTTAGTGAGATGTAATTGACATACAGCATAAGTTTAACATGTGCAGCACAAGTATTTGACTCACATACATCATGAAATGACTACCACAATAAGTTTGGTGAATATCCATCATTTCATATAGATACTAAATAAAAGAAAGAAAAATTTTTTTCTTCTGATGAGAATTTTTAGCATTTACTCTCTTAACAACTTTCACATATAACATAAGGCAGTGTTAATTATATTTACCATGTTGTACATTACAGGTGGCACTAGTGGTAAAGAACCAGCTTGCCAGTGCAAGAGACAAAAGAGATGCAGATTTGATCCCTGGATAGGGAAGATCTCCTGGAGGATGGCATGGTGTGGCAACCCACTCCAGTATTTTTGCTTGGAAAATCCCATGGACAGAGGAGCCTGGTGGGCTACAGGCCGTAGGGTCAACGACTCAACAAGACTGAAGCAACTAAGGAAGACATGTATGCACATTACATCCCTAGTGCTTATTTATCTTATAATTGGAAATGTGTACTTTTTGTGTACTTCATCCAATTCCCTCACCCCTCTCTATAAGACTCTGGTAAACACAAATATGGTCTCTTAGTCTTTGAGTTTATTTTTGACATGTACTTGGCCTACAATACAATGTTAGTTCCTGGTATACAACATAGTGATTCAGCACTTGTGTACATTACAAAATGATCACCACAATAAGTCTATTACCATCCGGCACCATACAGCCATATACATTATTATTGACTGTATTCCCCACACTGTACATTTAATACCTTTGTTTGTTTGTTCAGTCACTCAGTTGTGTCCGACTCTTTGCAACCCCATGGACTGCAGCATGCCAGGCTTCCCTGTCCTTCACCATCTCCTGGAGTTTACTCAAACTCATGGCCATTGAGTCAGTGATGCCATCCAACCACCTCATCCTCTGACATCCCCTTTTCCTCCTGCCTTCAATCTTTCCCAGCACCAGGGTCTTTTCTAATGAGTCAACTTTTTGCATCAGGTAGCCAAAGTATTGGAGCTTCAGCTTCAGTATCAGTCCTTCCAATGAATATTCAGAGTTGATTTCCTTTAAGTTTGACTGGTTTGATCTCCTTGCAGTCCAAGGAACTCTCAAGAGTCTTCTCCAACACCACAGTTTAAAAGCATCAATTCTTTGGTGCTCAGCCTTCTTTATGTCCAGCTCTCACATTGATATGTGACTACTGGAAAAACCATACCTTTGACCATACAGACCTTTATTGGCAACATAATGTCTCTGCTTTTTAATATGCTGTCTAGGCTTGTTATAGCTTTTCTTCTAAGGAGCATCTTTTAATTTCATGGCTGCAGTCACCGTCCACAGTGATTTTGGAGTCCAGGAAAATAAAGTCTGTCATTGTTTCCATTTTTTTCCTCATCTATTTGCCACAAAGTGATGGGACCAGATGCCATGATCTTTGTTTTTTGAATGTTGAGTTTTGGGGAATTCCCTATATTATGAGTATTAATCTCTTGTCAGATACATGATTTGCAAACATTTCACCCCATTTTGAAGGTTGTCTTTTCATTTTCTTTTTTATTTATTTGACTGTGTCGGGTCTTAGTTGCGACAGATGGGATCTTTGTTGTATCATGCAGACCTTTTGTTACAGCTCATGGACTCTTAGTTGTGGCTAGAGCAGGTTTAGTTGTTCCAAGGCATGTAGGATATTAGTTCTCAGACCAGAGATAGAACCCATGTCCCCTGCATTGCAAAGTGCATTCTTAACCACCAGACCACTGGGGAAGTACTTTTCCCTGTCTATAGTGTCTTTTGATACATAAAATTCTTAAATTTTATGAAGTCCAATTTATCTACTTTTTGTTAATTTGTATTAATTGTGGTAAGGTGTTTCAGATGGTAAAGAAATGCAGGAGACCAGAGTTTGATCCCTGGGTTGGGAAGATCCACTGGAGAAGGGAATGGCTACCCACTCCAGTATTCTTTGCTGGAGAATTCCAAGGACAGAGGGGCCTGATGGGCTACAGTCCATGGAGTCTCAAAGAGTCAGACACAACTGAGCCACTTTTGCTGCAATACAAAATATAAAGTTTACCATCTAAACCATTTTTAAATATATAGTTTAGAAGCAGTAAGTATATATACATCTTTGTGTCACTGATGGGTGGAACTAGTTTATCTACCAAATCTGAAACTCTATACCCATTAAGACAACAACTTCCTGTTTTTCCCTCCCCTCAGCCTCTGGTAACCTACCTCTATTTTACTTTCTGTCTCTGTGAATATAATTACTCTATGTACCTCACATAAGGGGAATCATACAGTATTTGTGTTTTTGTGACTGGTTTATTTCACTTAGCACAATGTATTCAGGGTTCATCCATTTTGTAGCATGTGACTTAGTTTATTTCCTTTTTTAGGCTGAATAATGTTGCACTGTGTATTTACCATATTTTGTTTATCCATTCATTGTTTGAATGACATTTGGGTTGCTTTTACTTTTTGGCTGTTGTGAATAATGCCACCATGAATTTGGGTGTACAAATATCTGAGACATTGCTTTCAATTCTTTTCAGTTCCCAGAAGTGGAATTACTGGATCATATGGTAATTCTATTTTTAATTTTTTAAGGAACCAATATACTGTTTTCCATAGTGCTGCACCATTTTCCTCCCAGCAGTACCCAAGGGCTCCAATTTCTCTGTATCTTTGCCAACTCTTGTTATTTTCCATTATTTTGTTGTTGTTGTTGTTAGCAGCTTTCCTGATGGGTATGATGATATCTTATTGTGGTTTTGATTTGCATTTCCCTAATGATTAGTAATGTTGGGCATTTTTTCATATGCTTGTTGGCCATGTGTCTATGTTTGTTGGACAAATATTTATTCAGGTCCTTTGCCCATTTTTTATTTTTATTTATTTATTTATTTATTTTGTAGAAGTCACATATATTTTACTGGGAAAAAAAATGCTTTTATTTTTTTTTTTTGTATTTTATTTTATTTTATTTTATTTTTAAATTTTTTATTAGTTGGAGGCTAATTACTTCACAACATTTCAGTGGGTTTTGTCATACATTGATATGAATCAGCCATAGAGTTACACATATTCCCCATCCCGATCCCCCCTCCCACCTCCCTCTCCACCCGATTCCTCTGGGTCTTCCCAGTGCACCAGGCCCGAGCACTTGTCTCATGCATCCCACCTGGGCTGGTGATCTGTTTCACCATAGATAATATACATGCTGTTCTTTTGGAACATCCCACCTTCACCTTCTCCCACAGAGTTCAAAAGTCTGTTCTGTACATCTGTGTCTCTTTTTCTGTTTTGCATACAGGGTTATCGTTACCATCTTTCTAAATTCCATATATATGTGTTAGTATGCTGTAATGTTCTTTATCTTTCTGGCTTACTTCACTCTGTATAATGGGCTCCAGTTTCATCCATCTCATTAGAACTGATTCAAATGAATTCTTTTTAACGGCTGAGTAATATTCCATGGTGTATATGTACCACAGCTTCCTTATCCATTCATCTGCTGATGGGCATCTAGGTTGCTTCCATGTCCTGTTTGCCCATTTTTTAAATCAGGTAATTTTTTTTTAATTGTAAGAGTTCTTTATATACTCTGAATATTTAACCATTTATTAGATATATGATTTGTAATTATTTCTTCCATTCTATAGGTTGCCTTTTCACTCTATTGATTGCGTCCTTAGCACTGACATTTTAAATTTTGATGTAGTTCAGTTTACCTAGTTTTACTTTTGTTGTCCTTGTAATATTATTTAAAAATTCACTTCAATCCACTGCTAACATAAACTAGCTCCTATATAATCTTGGTGTAGAAAATAAGGCTAACTGTGACTTAAAATCCAGAAGCATTAAAAGAAAAGATTTATAAATTTCACTAAATTCAATTCTTGCATGACAAAAATCCCATAAACAAAGTTTGTGGGGAAAAATACTCACAATCTATGCCATAAAAATGATAATTTTTTAGATGAGAATACTTCTACAATTTTTTATTAATTTTTATTGGAGTATAGTTGATTTACCATATTGTTTCTGCTATATAACATAGTACATATATATATATATATTTTAGGTTCTTTTTCTATATAGGTCATTACATAGTATTGGGTAGAGTTTCCTGTACTTTATAGTCAGTCCTTATTAATTTTTTAATCTATAAAGAGGTCTTAAAAATTGAGAGACAAAATTCTAACAACCGGATATAAAAATGGTAATTAGACACTTTTTTGGTGAAACTGTGGAGAAACAGGCACTGTCATACATTGCTTGTGAGAATGCAAATTGTGCTAACACTTCTGAAGGGAGATTTGGCAATACCTAAAAAATGTTACAAACAAAGCTAGTGGAGGTGATGGAATTCCAGTTGAGCTATTTCAAATCCTGAAAGATGATGCTGTGAAAGTGCTGCACTCAATATGCCAGCAAATTTGGAAAACTCAGCAGTGGCCACAGGACTGGAAAAGGCCCGTTTTCATTCCAATCCCTAAGAAAGGCAATCCCAAAGAATGCTCAAACTACCGCACAGTTGCACTCATCTCGCACTCTAGTAAGCAATGCTCAAAATTCTCCAAGCCAGGCTTCAGCAATACGCGAACCGAGAACTTCCAGATGTTCAAGCTGGTTGTACAAAAGGCAGAGGAACCAGAGATCAAATTGCCAATATCTGCTGGATCATCAAAAAAGCAAGAGAGTTCCAGAAAAACATCTATTTCTGCTTTATTGACTATGCCAAAGCCTTCGACTGTGTGGATCACAATAAACTGTGGAAAATTCTGAAAGAGATGGGAATACCAGACCACCTGACCTGCCTCTTGAGAAACCTGTATGCAGGTCCAGAAGCAACAGTTAGAACTGGACATGGAACCACAGACTGGTTCCAAATAGGAAAAGGAGTATGTCAAGGCTGTATATTGTCACCCTGCTTTTTTTTTTTTTTTCTTTTTTTTTTATTATTTTTTTTTTCCCAGTGGGTTTTGTCATACACTGATATGAATCAGCCATGGATTTACATGTATTCCCAATCCCGATCCCCCCTCCCACCTCACCCTGCTTATTTAACTTATATGCAGAGTACATCATGAGAAACGCTGGGCTGGAGAAGCACAAGCTGGAATCAAGATTGCTGGGGGAAATATCAATAACCTCAGATATGCAGATGACACCACCCTTATGGTAGAAAGTGAAGAGGAACTAAAAAGCCTCTTGATGAAAGTGAAATAGGAGAGTGAAAAAGTTGGCTTAAAGCTCAACATTCAGAAAACTAAGATCATGGCATCTGCCAGGCTTCCCTGTCCTTCACCAACTCCCAGAGCTTGCTCAAACTCATGTCCCTTGAGTCGGTAATGCCATCCAACCATCTCATCCTGTCAACCCCTTCTCTTCCTGCCTTCAATCTTTCCCAGTATCAGGGTCTTTTCCAATGAGTCAGTTCTTGCAGTTCTTTCCAGAATACACAGTTAAGTAAAAAAATCAAGCATAATAGTATTTATAGTATACTACCTTTTATGTAAGAAAGGAGACATAAGACAATACATATATGTAGTTGTTCATTTGTCCAAAATCCATGCCTGTGGGGTTAAACCAGAAAATGAAGTGACTGGTAATCTATAGGGGTGTAAGGGAATAGAGAGATGGGAACTGGGTAGTAGGAATGAGGAAGGAGTGACAGTAAATAGGATGGGGAAGAAAAGAACCCAAATAATTATGGAAAATACTATCTTGAGTAGATACAGTAATGTTAAAGACATAAAAGAACTGTGGATTAATGCTGTTATCTAGTCAGTAAGTGCATTTATCACAGGGGTAAGATGAACAATTCTGTGCTTTATGTGTGTACTCAAACTGAACAAATAAGTAAATATGTTTTAGATAAGAACTGGGTTTTTCATAAGGAGAGGAAGAGGCTAAAATGAACTCTTTTGGGTTGGACTGGAATCTGAGCTATCACTATATGTGTCAGTTAGTATGCGTACATATTTTTCCTAACTGTTCAGTGTGAGGAACTAGAAGTGATGACACCTCAGCAGTAGTGAAGAAACTTAGCATCCAATTTTTAAGTATGAGTCTTCAATAAAAGAAACCAGGGATCTTTAGAGAACAAGTCAATTACACGACTAAGATGGGATAAAGGTAGCTGGAAAATCTTTAGGTGTGCCAGATAATAAAAAAATGTTTTGCCTTTTTTTTTTTTTAAAGAAAGAAATTGGATAATATTGCTGAAAGGACACAGGAGCCAAACTAAAGGAGTTCCTAATGGCCAAAGCTGGAATAGTTTGAGCAAAAGAAATAATGTTATCATTGAATTAATAAAGTAAATATCCATGAGCCCTACTGATATAAATTTTTAAGTGAGGGGAAAGGGACAGTTCTTCCTTCATAGTAGGACTTCAGTTTAATAACTGTGGAAGAACTGCAGGAAATAGAAAACCAGCATTAGCTAAACAGTAATTTTTGTTGCAGACAAGATGAACTGATAGGCAGTAAAATCAGTGAGTGAAAATTTGAGGAAAATAAAAGTTTTGTAATAGAATCTAAGTATACAATTTTGTATATGTTCACTTTTCTCTGATGATTGAGTTTTTATTGTTTATTTTCTCTACAGATGTGAACAATACCACGTCTTTGAAAGTTACAAATACTTTTTAAAATATAAATTTAAACTAGGACATAGTGAAGTCATGGCAAGTAGAAATATCAATTCTGTCTTTGGGGAAGGCTCTGTTAGTGAAAGGCTCTGTTAGTGCTGGATGTTAGTTTGAAAAATTTTGTTCTGGGGATCTGAGTCTGAAAAATGAGCCTTCAGGGAAACCCGAATCTGTTTTAAATGAAGATCGGTTGAGAGTTATGGTAGAAGCTAACCCCCAAACAGCAATTCGAAGTCTTGCAGCAGACCTAGGAGTTTCTGCTACAATAGTTTCTCGACACCTGGCTGCAATAGGAAAGGTAAAAAAAAAAATGGACAAGTGGGTAGGTACCACACCAGTTAATGGATGATCATAAACTCAGATGGTTAGAGATATTCTCATCTCTTAAGATTTGAAAGAACAGAGACGTATTTTGGAGAGGATCATAAGCTTTGACAAAAAATGACATTGAAAGTGATCTGGATGATGGATGGATGTTGATGAAGTTTCCGAACATGTGTTCAAACCATCACTGTAATCAAAAAAGGTTCTGGTAATGGTATGGTGGTCTACAAAGACTGTTTCATTACTGCTTTTTAAGCCAGGTATAACTAACGGTAGCATCTTATTGCCAAAAAGTTGAAATTATATATCAAAAGTTTATCTAAAAGTACCCTGTATTGGTTAGCAGACATGAACCTATATTTTTCCATGACATTTGACCACAGAAATCACAAACCACCATAGAGAAGTTAATTGAGGTAAGAAATTTTACCACATTCATCATATTTACCTGACTTTGTTTCAACCGATTACTACCTTTTTGGAACCGATTTTGGAACCGATTACTGTCATTTGGAACTCTAAGAAACAAAACTTTCTCCAACTGAGAAGCAGTAATTGGAGGATTTGAATAAATATTAATAATGCTGAATTTTATAAATATAGTATATACCATTTAATATTTGAGGAAACTTACCAGTTGGGGAAAGCAACTGACACATATAGTGATAGCTTAGATTCCAGTCCAACCCAAAAGAGTTGCTAACAGTGCATATTTTGGTTGAGTATAGCATTTTTTCTCCAAAATATTTAACATTTTCATTTAGCCCATAAAAAGGCAATTATCATGTGGTTCAACTTTATACCTTCCCAGACCCTGGCAGAACATGAATATGGAAAGGAACCTAAGGTGCTGGAAAACTACAAGCTGCCCCTGAGTTTTGGGCTTCTTCACTGGCGGAATGTGGAGCCCAGAGTGTATGTGTATGTGAAAGATGCTTAGGAGTCAGTCATGCAAAGGTCCGAGTAAAGTGGGTTCCAGAGAGATGAGCTGCCTCATCAGAGGCTCTCCGAAAATATTTTTTCACTAAAGAAATGAAAGCATGTTTCTAATACTAAATGCCATGCACACTTGGCTCAGTGATGCTTTTGGATGATAATACTCATTCTGTCACAGAGCCAGTCCTTTCATTCATACATTTTCCATTCTGATTTCATATGTTTTAAAATATAGGTGGCCTGTCAGAGACCATAGCTAACGGCCTTTTTATGATTTTGTAACTAGATTGCAGTTACTCTTTGTGGCATCCAGGGATTAAGTTGTGATAAAGATACTGGGATGGTCCTCTTCCTGCCTCTTTCCCTGCTGACAACCTGCTATGTCTAATCCATGAAGGAGAGGAGAGTTAAGGAATCTTGAAAGGTAAGAGGTGAGAGGACATCCTGGAATGAATCTTAACCTGGAGGGGAAGAGAGACACTGAAAGGGGGGGAAGGAGAGAAATGGAGGGAGAGATGGAATGGAAATTCCCTAAAGTAAAATTGACTATGATCCCAAGGATTAAGGACAATGGGATGTATTACTGCAGAAAGGAAAAAAAACAGTATTCTTTCCTTGGGGTAGGTGCAATCCTGCAGCATGACACAAGGCTTGGTGAGAAGAGCATAGCATGCTTCCAGTCTTAATTTACTCCCTTTGCTGAATGCCCTGGTCGGGAGTCACGTGCTCGTTGTACTACTACATCTATGGGTTTATCAAGGAATCTACAGTTTCTGTGGACTCTTGCTTACTCCCAGGACAGTGACGCTTCTGATTTAGCTCAGACTGATGGGGTAAGAGGACTAAGACCAGAAGTGTGGGAAGGACTTTATTTCAAAGGCAGCACAGTTCAGTTCAGTTCAGTCACTCAGTCGCGTCCGACTCTTTGCAACCCCGTGGATTTGCAGCACGCCAGGCTTCCCTGTCCATCATCAGCTCCTGGAGCTTGCTCAGACTCATGTCCATCGAGTCAATGAGTCATGTCCAACCATCTCATCCTCTGCCATCCCCTTCTCCTGCCTTCAGTCTTTCCCAGGATCAGGGTCAGGGTGAGGCTAAATGGTAACAGGGTAAGAGGCAGTGGCTTGGCCATTGTGAAAGAAAGTGGTGTTGTAAAGTTACTTACTCTGGATGGTAGTTGTTCTGTGGCCTACCCATCCTTCCCTCAGTTCTCAAACCCCTGTCAGATTTCCAGAACTGGATGCTGAATTTTGGTCTAAACAATCAGTGGATATCCTTGCCGAGCCCAGATGAGTGATTCTGGTATAGGTAGGAAAACCAAACAGAAGCAGTGAAGTGTAATGAGACAGGAAAAGGAGCAAATATAGGATGGTGAGCTATCTGAGCCGTCTTTCCTATCACCTCCAAGAAGGGATGTAGACCCGAGAGACAAAAATGGACCCTGTTGTATTGTTTGTGTGGGGACATGGATCCTGCTGTGCCTGAAACTGGTACTACTATTCATGTTTTTTGGTTTTGTAATCCAGTACCCCTTTTTGTTTAAGCCATTTTGATTTGGGTTTTTTGTTTGGCAAAAAAAACAAAAACAAAAACAAAAACCATTCCTGACTGATAATGCTCCCTGAGCTTTACTTTATTTAACCGTATCCTTTGCAGGATTTGGGGAGGAAGAGGAACATAATATAAGAATAGGCACAGAGTAGATGCCCAATAAGTAGTATTTAATACTATGAGAGAAAAGGAAAAAGAAGGCGAAGCAAGGCATGGGACACCTCTGGAGGCCCCTCTGTGTCCAGGGCAGGCCAGTGGGCTGAGTTCAGTGCTCAGTGAAGCCTGGTACATGTCTTGAACTGTCCAGAGGTACCCAGCTGTAAAAGAGGGCTGGCCTCTTGAGTTGCTTTGAGCCTGTGGCTTTCCTGCAGTGAGTACTCCTTGATGCAGTGTGTTATTGGCTTCGTGGGAAGAAAAGAAAAGCTCTCTTTCGGGAGAAAGATAGCATCTTCTTTGTCTATTATTTGATATTTCTTTTTTTAAAAATCATGGACTGTTCCTTTTTGGAAATCCAGAGAATAGTGTTGTGAACAGAATCAACACAAAATGACTACATTTTCATCATTGTGATGATCGTCTCTCTATTGCTTTGGAAAAGTAGGAACTACAGCTTTAAACTTTTAACTTGTTAATTTAGGAGCTATATTAGATTTTCAAGAAAAATAAGAAATTTTAAGGAAATCAAGACCTCCCAAGCAGCCTAGTGTTCTCATTCTCCTTTCCCAGAAAAGAAAGAGAAGCTTTAAAGGGCTCCTTGGTAGAAGCTTTGAGTATCAAAATAAAGGAATAGAAATGGAGGCTGTTACACCCCACTGCTTCTTATCACCACCCCTCCCCGCCACCCTACCCCGCAGCTTGGGTATACAAAAGGGTATAAAGAACGGCTTTGAGGGAATTCCCTGGTGGTCCAGTGGCTAAGACTCTGCACTTTCACTGCCCAGGCCCTGGGTTTGATCCCTAGTCAGGAAACTAAGATCCCACAAGCTGAGTAAGCTCAGCCAAAAAACAGAAAAAAAAAACAAAACACCACACATTTAAATGGCCATTTTGGTTTCTCAAGTGCATAATCCCTGTATTAAAATATTATAGTTCCTGCCTGGTCTAATTGCTTACTATGAGACTAGAGCACCTACAGCCACTTTAACAGCACACATAAAAGATCTGGAACAAAGTTAGAAGTAGCACTGAACGCCACTGGAAAGTGGATTCTCCAGCACCCATCTTCAATGTGTCAGATTCTCTCTTCCTCTTTCTCTTGGTGCGTCAGCAACAATAGCTTCATTTCACTTCCTTTTGCCTCAGTTAATTTGCCCATGCTGCTCTTTCTGGCTGCATATTTGCTATTCCTCTTTACCTCGTTAACTCTACCTATCATGCACATTTCTTCCTTGATTACTCCAGGAAGTCCTCCTTGATTACTCTACCCTACCATAGGTCAGATCTCCTTGTCAATGGCCTTAAAGCCTCAGAATTGTACCTTCATAATTGTGATCACAGTAGTTATATATTTATTTGTATTATAGTATATGTTTGAGTGAGATTCACAACAGCAGGAATTTTATTTAACTCACAAGATTGTACTCCCATCAAGAGCACAAGGTCCAACATATAGCCGGTAACTAGTAGGTATTAAATGAAAAAGTGTCAGGGCCAGCATCATCCACTTTGTAGAAAACCCTTATTTTGTTATCAGTGTAAGAAATATGTTTGACAGCATATAATTGAAAACCTAATGAACAGTGGTTTAAAAAGTAGGTCTTGTTTCCTATAATTTATGAAAAATTTCAAAAATATTTAACTTACAGTGGACCCCAACTGTATGCCAACAGCCTAGATTGTACCATTAACATTGTACTATACTATATTTGCTTTACCACTTATCTACCCATGTAGTCATCTTTTTTAAAGGTATTTCAATGTAAGTTGCAGGTATTAGCACATTTCACCCTAAATACTTCAGCATACATATCATTACCTAGAGTTCAATATTTGCTTAAAATTTTTTTTGAGGTAAAATTTAAATTCAATGAAATGGTTATATTTTAAGTGTATTTTGCAGTTCAGTTTGAAAAATGCAAATACTTGTGTAACACAAACCACTATTAAGATACAGACTATTACCATCAGCCCAGGACGTTTACCTCATTTTATCCCCACTCTTATCCCCCAAGAGGGAAACACTGCTTTGATTTTTTCCTACCATGTGATAGTTTTGCTGTTTTAGAATTGCATATAAATGGAATTACAGGGTATGTTCTATTGTGAAAGGCCTCTTTTACTCAGCATAATGTTTTTGAGATTTGTCTATTTTGTTGTATGGATCAGTAATTTGTTCCTTTTAAAAGCTGATTCATATTCCATTAAATGAGTATACTACAATTTATCTATTTATGTGCTTGATAGACATGTGTGTGTTTTTTCCCTATTTTGGGTCTAATATGAATAAAACTGTTATGAATATTCCTGTACAAGTCTTTTTGTGGATATATATTTTCATTTCTCCTGAATAAATACTTAGGAATGGAAATATGCATCACAGGCTATGCATATATTTGGTTTTCCTAGGCCTTTTTCTAAAGCAATTACAATATTTTATCACCCCTTTTGGGGCTTCCCTAGTGGCTTAGGGGTAAAGAATCTGCCTGCAATCCAGGAAAAGCGGTTTTGATCCCTGGGTCAGGAAGATCCTCTGGAGAAGGAAATGGCAACTCCAGTATTCTTGCCTGGGAAATCCCATGGACAGGGAAGCCTGGCGGGCTACAACCCATGGGGTCACAGAGTCCGACACAACTTAGCAACTGAGCATGCATGCACATAACCCTTTTTCTAACATTTGATGTTACTAGTTTTTCAAATTTTATTTATTCTGTTGAGTGACTCTTATTTTGAGCTATTTCCCCCCTTTCACATTATAGAGAATCTAGGGAGGCAGGTCACAACTGGGGTGCTACTCAACAATGAGCAACAGAGTCACTTTCTAGTTTTCTTTTCATCCTTCTTAGTGGATTGATGATAATTCCATGCATAGCACCTAGGGTGCGTGTGTGCTAAATTGCTTCAGTTGTGTGCGACTCATTGTGACCCTATGGACTTACAGCCCAACAGGCTCTTCTGTCCATGGGATTCTCCAGGCAAGAATACTGGAGTGGGTTGCCATTTCCTTCTATAGGGGATCTTCCCAACCCAGGGATTGAAACCGGGTCTCCTGCATTAGAGGCAGGTGCTTTGCTGTCTGAGCCAAAAGGACCTCAATTCAGTTCAGTTCAGTCGCTCAGTCGTATCCAACTTCTTGCAACCCCATGAATTGCAGCACGCCAGGCCTCCCTGTCTATCACCAACTCCCAGAGCTTACTGAAACTCATGTCCATCGAGTCGGTGATGCCATCCAGCCATCTCATCCTCTGTCGTCCCCTTCTCCTCCTGCCCCCAATCCCTCCCAGCATCAGGGTCTTTTCCAATGAGTCAACTCTTCGCATCAAGTAACCAAAGTATTGGAGTTTCAGCTTCAAGATCAGTCCTTCCAATGAATACCCAGGACTGATCTCCTTTGGGATGGACTGGTTGGATCTCCTTGCAGTCCAAGGGACTCCCAAGAGTCTTCTCCAACACCACAGTTCAAAAGCATCAATTTTTCGGCGTTCAGCTTTCTTCACAGTCCAACTCTCACATCCATACATGACCACTGGGAAAACCATAGCCTTGACTAGATGGACCTTTGTTGGCAAAGTAATGTCTCTGCTTTTTAATATGCTATCTAGGTTGGTCATAACTTTTCTTCCAAGGAGTAAGCGTCTTTTAATTTCATGGCTGCAATCACCATCTGCAGTGATTTTGGAGCCCACAAAAATAAAGTCTGACACTGTTTCCACTGTCTCCCCATCTATTTGCCATGAAATGATGGGACCGGATGCCATGATCTTAGTTTTCTGAATGTTGAGCTTTAAGCCAACTTTTTCACTCTCCTCTTTCACTTTCATCGAGAGGCTTTTTAGTTCCTCTTCACTTTCTGCCATAAGGGTGGTGTCATCTGCATATCTGAGGTTATTGATATTTCTCCCGGCAATCTTGATTCCAGCTTGTGCTTTTTCCAGCCCAGTGTTTCTCATGATGTACTCTGCAAATAAGTTAAATAAGCAGGGTGACAATATACAGCCTTGAGGTACTCCTTTTCCTATTTGGAACCAGTCTGTTGGTCCATGTCCAGTTCTACAGGTTTCTCAGGAGACAGGTTAGATGGTCTGGTATTCCCATCTCTTTCAGAATTTTCCACAGTTTGTGATCCACACAGTCAAAGGCTTTGGCATAGTCAATAAAGCAGAAATAGATGTTTTTCTGGAACTCTCTTGCTTTTTCGATGATCCAGATGATGTTGGCAATTTGATCTCTGGTTCCTCTGCCTTTTCTAAAACCAGCTTGAACATCTGGAAGTTCACGGTTCACGTATTGCTGAAGCATGACTTGGAGAATTTTGAGCATTACTTTACTAGCGTGTGAGATGAGTGCAATTGTGCGGTAGTTTGAGCATTCTTTGGGATTGCCTTTCTTAGGGATTGGAATGAAAACTGACCATTTCCAGTCCTGTGGTCACTGCTGAGTTTTCCAAATTTGTTGGTATATTGAGTGCAGCACTTTCACAGCATCATCTTTCAGGATTTGAAATAGCTCAACTGGAATTCCATCACCTCCACTAGCTTTGTTTGTAGTGATGTTTTCTAAGGCCCACTTGACTTCACATTCCAGGATGTCTGGCTCTAGGTGAGTGATCACACCATCATGATTATCTGGGCCGTGAAGATCTTTTTTGTACAGTTCTTTTGTGTATTCTTGCCACCTCTTCTTAATATCTTCTGCTTCTGTTAAGTCCATATCATTTCTGTCCTTTACCAAACCCATCTTTGCATGAAGTGTTCCCTTGATATCTCTAATTTTAATGAAGCCATCTCTAGTCTTTCCCATTCTGTTGTTTTCCTCTATTTCTTTGCATTGATCGCTGAAGAAGTCTTTCTCCTTGCTATTCTTTGGAACTCTGCATTCAAATGGGAATATCTTTCCTTTTCTCCTTTGCTTTTCACTTCTCTTCTTTTCACAGCTATTTGTAAGGCCTCCTCAGACAGCCATTTTGCTATTTTGCATTTCTTTTTCTTGGGGATCATCTTGATTCCTGTCTCCTGTACAGTGTCACGAACCTCCATCCACAGTTCATCAGGCACTCTGTCTATCAGATCTAGTCCCTTAAATCTATTTCTCACTTCCACTGTATAGTCATAAGGGATTTGACTTAGGTCATACCTGAATGGTCTAGTGGTTTTCCTTACTTTCTTCAATTTAAGTCTGAATTTGGCAATAAGGAGTTCATGATCTGAGCCACAGTCAACTCCCAGTCTTGTTTTTGCTGACTGTGTAGAGCTTCTTCATCTTTGGCTGCAAAGAATATAATCAATCTGATTTCGGTGTTGACCATCTGGTGATGTCCATGTGTAGAGTCTTCTCTTGTGTGTTGGAAAAGGGTGTTTGCCATGACCAGTGTGTTCTCTTGGCAAAACTCTTTTAGCCTTTGCCCTGTTTCATTCCGTACTCCAAGGCCAAATTTGCCTGTTACTCCAGGTGTTTCTTGACTTCCTACTTTTGCATTCCAGTCCCCTATAATGAAAAGGGCATCTTTTTTGGATGTTAGTTCTAAAAGGTCTTGTAGGTCTTCATAGAACCATCCAACTTCGGCTTCTTCAGTGTTCCTGGTTGGATTACTGTGATATTGAATGGTTTGCCTTGGAAACAGAGGTCATTCTGTCGTTTTTGAGATTGCATCCAAGTACTGCATTTCGGACTCTTTTGTTGACTATGATGGCTACTCTATTTCTTCTAAGAAATGTTCTTTTAAACATTTTCATGTTTAGCCCCTTCATCTATTCAGATATTAGCTAAAATATTACTTCCTCAAGATATGCATTCCCTGACCACGCAAGCAAAAGTCATCTTCCAGTCATCCTCTAAAACAGTGCCCTATTTTAATTTCCTACCTAGACTTATTACTAGCTGGTATTTTTCCTATATATTCCATGATGACTATTCCATTTCTTCTAAGGCATTCCTGCCCACAGTAGTAGATATAATGGTCATGAAATTTTCGGAAAACTCCTCAAGGCCAGGATTACAGGACCTGGGTTCCCAATTCATGCCCTACACCATTCTCCAAGGAAAACTGAAGTACCATCTTCCTCGTTACTTCTATTCCTCTTTTTCTTTGCATTAGAAGTTTGAGAGTCATCCTGGAAATATCCATGGCCTCTGCTCTCCACCAACAAAATAGCTCCTTAAGTCTTACTAACACTATGGCCTTCATATTTTTAAAATCCCTCTCCTCTATTGTCCATCCTCTCCCCATGCCTCAGGTCTTAATACCTGAGGTGTTTCCTGGTCCAATCATTATCAAATTCAAATACAATCCTGTTAACTCCCCAAACTAAAACCTCCACTGCCCCACTACACTCAGGAAGAAGCCCACACTACTTCCCATGGTAGCAAAGACCCTGTCTGCACAGCTGGATATGACCCACATTGCCAGTCTTAACTCTTTGTCTTGCACTTGGTGTACTCACAACATCAAGCTACCCCTGATTTCCTTAGGGATTCAATATTGGATATAACTCTACAAGAAAGCCTTCTAGGAACACCAACTCCTTTGACAATGTGTCAGCTGACCTTCTCAGTAGCTGTGTACAGATCCTTTTCTCTTTTGCTGGGGTGGAGGAGTCAGGGGGTGGTGAGGGGTTGTCCTATGTCATATTAAGTTAACCTAGTAGGCAATTCACATAAATACAATACTATATGGAATATGTCTCCCTCCTCTTCCTGCCCTCCACTTCCTTTTCTAGTCTCTTAATGTTAATGTAATCATAAATATATTTTCATATTATTTGACACAATCTTAAACAAGGTGTAATGTACTTTGCTTTTCCAATTAATACTATTTTGGAGATCATTATATCACTTCATATAGAACTATCATTCTTTTGAAAAACTGCAATGATAATTCTGATGTATGCATACCTAAATTTGCTCAGGCAATTTGTTGGTGGACACCTGGGCTGTTTCTGATCAAGCTGTGCTGCGAAGTGCAACATCTTCACACAAATGCATTTGAGCACAGCTGGAGAATATATTTCAAATTCTTAGGGATGGGATTGCAAGATCAAAGGCGAGGTGAATTTTAAATTTTGATATTGTAGTCAACCGAATTACTCCTCCCAACAACTCATTTCCCCTGTATTTGAATGTTAGGCCCTACACCTCTAGACTACGTGTTTGAGGACAGGCACCTCCCAGTATTCAAACCTGTCTGGCAGATTTGGCCCTCAATACATATTTGACTTAACGAATTTCATACCTCCCGGTGCAGAGCCTAAGGCTGGCATCTAGCAGACTCATCAGCTGTCTATTATAATTTCTCAATGATTAGACTTGCTAACATTTACTGAAGTCTATCAAACGTCGGTATCTGTGCAAAAAGTCTAACCTCCCACCTGCTTTTTCACTCACCTTCTTCCTCCGGGGAAGGGGGCGTGCTCAGTAGCACGACCCGCCCCTTCTGTGCTTTCGTTGGTGGAGCCCGACGCCCGTTACTGTCGAATCCCGGCTTAGCCACGCCTCCACGCCGTTCATCCGGCCGAGAGAGGGCGTGTCCATTGTCCCGTCGGAAAATCCAGGCTGTATCTTCTCGTGAGAATCGGGACCCGCTGGAGGACCGGAGCCGTGTGGGTGGAAGCGTGTTCCGCAGTTCCTTGGAGCCGGCGCACGCCGCGCCCCGCCTCCTCGGCCCGCAGGCTCTGCTCGAGTTCGCGGACGCGCGCGCGCGCACCCGTCAGAGCCTCGGTGTGGCCAGCGGGGACCGCGCGGGCAGAGGCTGGACTGCTGAGGTACGAGGGGCGGAGCCCGAACCGCCGCCGCCGCCACTGCTGCTGCCGCCGCCGCCGCCTGAGAGAAGCATGTCTGCAACTCGAGCTAAGAAAGTGAAGATGGCCACCAAATCATGCCCCGAGTGTGACCAACAGGTGGGCGCCGGGAGCCGGGCACCGAACACGCGGGCCAGCGGAGCGGGTGCGCGCGGGCAGGCGGCCGTTGCCCGTGGCCGTTGGCTGTGGAGAGGCCGCTTCGCCGGGGTCCCGGCGGCCGAGCGAGTGGGCCAGCCCTCGGGCTCTGTGGCCACCGCGGGAGCCCCAAACCGGCCCGGCCGAGCCGAGGGGTTGCCGGGGAAGCGCCCGGAGCCGCGGCCCGGCCGGTGTCCACCTAGCGGCGGTCAGACGGGCGAGTGTCTTGCCCTGTGGCTGGGCTGCGTGAGAGGGGGCGTGGGTTTATCCTAAGCCGACGGGGCGACCTGTCCGGAGCCTCCTCGAGGAGCCTGGCCGGCTCCGGTGACAGCGGCAGGAGTGTGGGGCAGCGGCCCAAGTGGACGAGAACGGTCCCTCAGCGCCCTGCTGCCCCGACGAGAGTGCCTGATGTGCAAACTCCCAAGTCAGGGCTCCTGGCTCCCAAATCCCCCTCCTGCCAGTCAGGGTTGCTTTGTTTCCATTTCAGATGTGTACGGTGGACCCCCCCAAACTGTCCCCGCCACCTGGACGGATGCTTAAATGTGACAGTAAGGCCCACAATGTAATAGTTATAAGTTTTGGCGAAATATGGAGTTTTCTTTCCTCTTAAAATATATTATTTTTGCCGTAAATAATCGTGAATCCTTTCTGTACATTGTTTTAAATGGAATATAATTGAATTACGTCCCCATTGAAGCCCTTGCTTTCTGGGCTCTTCTCACGTTCCCCTACCCGCCGCGGTATCCACTGTTAAAAATTTAGGATTTCTGCTTCCAGATCTTCTAAAAAATATGTATGTGGTTTTATGAATTTTAAATGACTGCTTTCCACACAGAATTAATGGTGTCACAGCTGTAATGTTTTAAATCTCATTTACTCTTTTAGTTTAAGAACGCCTCATTTTTCACCCGTTCCTCTAAAACCTTATAATCTAATGAGTTAAAACTCTCAGTTAAAGCATTAGTACTAGGGCCCTTGTTTCACGCCAACATGCTGATCTGGGTGTGTTTTTTCCTTTTCCACTGGGAGAATTTTTTCAAAATGACTACCTCTCTCCTCCCCCTTTCTTTTTTTTTTCTTTCTTTTTAAAATGAGGAGTAATTTGAAATGGCTGAAGATTCTTTTAATGAGCTGATTATAGAGCATTCTTTAAGGAGCAAACTTAAAGATTGAGCAAATCTTTTAACAGAAAATGTTACATGTTTTATTTAGTGTCTTTTATGGGTTAATGGTAGATGTACTGATTAGAGGAAGACTGTGCAAGGAAAATTATGGTTTATTGATTTTATGATTTATTGAATATGCATTTTAAAAGCAGTTTAGCCATGTTTTCCAAACCAAAGTTAAATTTCCATTCTTACCATTGAACTAAATTTGTAAAATTCTGAAAAAATTGGACTTCTTTATTTAAGTCTCCTTGTCGAAGATTATTTCAATATTTAAATCATTTCCATTTGTTCCAATTAATTATGCACAATTCTAAGGTTTACATGGTATGCATTATGCATTCCAGTGTCTATAGGACATCAATTAGTGTGAATCATGACCTTGCAGTACCTGGCATAAAGTAACCTTAACCTGTTTTGAATATCCTGGTTGAAGAAAGAGGAAAGGATTGTAAACTTGTAGGAGTCTTTCTATCTGTTCATCAAAACGTGATCAGCATTTTATTTGGAAATACCGTATTTCATTTTGTTTGTTAACACACACAACCCTTCTCTCCCAGCTCCCGTAACAAAATACTGTAGATTGGGTAGCTCAAACAGCAGTAATTTATTTTGTTATAGTTCTGGAGGCTGGAAGCCCCAAGATCCTGGCAGAAAAGAGAGCTTTCTGCTTTTCAAAGGACACTAATGCCATCATGAGGGCCCCACCCTCATGAACTCATCTAAACCTAATTATCTCATCTCCAAAAACCATTACATTGAGGAGTTGGGGCTTTAACAGATGAATTTATTGCTGGGATGTTTTTGGCGGGGTGGGGACACAATTCATTGCATAGCAAGCTACAACATAATTTAAAATGTTTATGTTGTCTTTTATTCTGAATACTTAAGATAACTAAGATAACTTAAATGATGACTAATTCAAATTTTGGTAATTCTTAAAAGCTATTTGTCTTTTACTAACTCAATTGAAGAAAATAATAGATTAATTTTAGCTTTCTAATTATTTGAAAGTACAGATTTCTTATAAATGAGCAAAATTATAACCCCGAAAGCCATTTTAAAAAAACTTAAAAAAAAAATACTGCTGTTATTCTAAGTTGCCTGGTTAACATTAAATTACAATTTAGATACAGTTTATAAGCATAAATGTAAAATCTTTAAAGTTTGAGGAAGTTGCCTCAGCTGAGTAGATTTACACATGTTCTGTATGTGTAAGTTTAAAAACAGGTACAGAGATCAGTAAACAACAAAGACCTAGATTTTCAGTTGCTTTATAACATCCCCTTTTACATGCCTCTATTGAAAATATAGTTCTGAAACATCTAAACCACTATACTTTTCATTTTTAACGGGTTTCACATCCACTAATTCAAATTACTGAGCCATTTTGAGTATAGTAGTAGTCAAGATCCTTTTTATTTTTCTGGTGTCTTTGGTGTATGTTTCTGTTTTTGCATTTTTGTTTTCTTCTTTATTGGATCAGCTTTTCCCCCTTTTTTGGAAAAAAGTTTTAGAAAATTTTATGTGACCTTTAGCAAATATGTCTGCTATAGGTAACTTTCCCCTTAGCAACAAAGAATATAGATGTATTCTCCATAAAGTGGTTATTTTTTGAGCTTTTTTAAATCAGTGAAACAATATAGGGAGGGCCAGAATTTTGTCTCCATAAAGTGGTTATTTTTCGAGCTTTTTTAAATCAGTGAAACAATATAGGGAGGGCCAGAATTTTGTTTTGTGCAGTTTTTTTTAAAGCTTGTCTTACTTGTAAAACATGTGCAAACAATCCAAATACCTGTTTTTCAAGGAATAAATTGATTCACAAGCCATCAGTAAGCAAAACTGAATTTTTTTCTTCCATTTTAAAATCCTGAAAGTATAGCATTAGAACTTTCATTACTGTTGTTTTTGGCATTGCAACTGAAATTTGAAGGAAGTTTAGATTTTTTTAAAAAATCTAAATTATACAATAATTTAAAGAGACTAATATTACTGAAGTTGGCCACCCTGCTTAATAATTCTTTTTACAGGATCTGTATTGTGGTGGTGGTTAGTTGGCTTTTTTCCAGGGTTGGTGTGAGGGAAAGGAACTTTCCATTTTCAAAAGGCCTTTAGGGTGATTTAGCTCAGGCACCTAAATGTTCCTTGCACATAAGATGCTTTCATTAAGGGATGTAAATCAGCCTATCGATTGTGTTAGTCATCCGAAAGCCAAATGTTAAATTTCTCATCTAACTGTAGCACTCTGTTATTTCTGGATTGGGTTGATGTATTTTTTGTGTATAAGACACAGAATTAAATTTCAATTTGTTGAGTTTCAGTAGCTGAAAGAAAATGGCTGTTGAGTAGCAAAGGATCTGTTGAATAAGAACATCGTGTTCTGTTGTTTTTTGGGTAGCATTAACTTAAAACAATTTATATTACTGCGTATGCCCTTAATGATGTGTTTAAGTGTAAAGGAAATGAGTCAGTACCTTTGAGCTTGGTTTCTATGAAGATGTGAAATTTTAAAATGACAAAACTTATCTATTTTAGGCATATTTTTCACTAATAAGAAATGTAACATTACATTTTCTGCCATTTTTTGAAAGAATCTCATTATATTCTTGATAAAGGAACCTGTTAGACATACTAGAGTTTATTTTTGATTATTTTGATTATTTTTGTAGAATTCATTGTTATTTTTCATGAGTACACAACAGAGTTCTTTCTTTAGTATTTTTACTGCAAAGAAAAGGAATTCTCCCCAAATTATGATTTAGCTTATTTAGATCAAATATTTATATTCTAGAATATGAGGCATTCTGTACATAAATGGATGAAAGCTTTATAATCATAATTAAACTTTTACAGCAAATGGAATTTATCTTACAAACCGGAATTGTAATTACTATTTTGTGAGTACTTTTTGTTGAGATTAATTTCTGGTCCTTAGTGAATGTGTCCCCAGTCCAAGGAACATTAAGGTTAATATTAGTGAAACAATTGTAGAGGAAAATCTAAAACTTTTTTCAGTAATATTTGACTTAAAAAAAACATATGAAATGGAGAAAGGAGCCTCTTGTAAAAATATTTTATAGATTTAGAAACAGAAGCCTGGAGAATTTAAGTGTTTTATCAAACTTCCTTCCTGGACCTGAGATTATTAAAATCCTAGATCTCAACTCCTGCTTTGTCCTACATTTTTTGTTGTTTATACTGTACTTTTGCCCCTCAAACTGGTTGTTGTAAACTATTTTGTTTTCCTGTCAGTAGTAATTGGCATCTTACCCTCTCATGTTGGAACCTGGGTTGTTTTCATTTCTTTACCCTCTGAAATGTCTTATAGATCTACCTTTTCACTATTTCTAATCTCCTTATTCCAGTGGGGCCCTCAAAATGTTATGCTGGGATTACGTTAATGACTTCCCAACCATGCCCCCCCAATATATTATCAACTGCTGTTAAACTATTATCAACTGCTGTTAAACTAATATTTTAGGAAATGACACCTTTTTTCCAATATATTTTCCTTGGCTCTGATCAATCCTATTGTGGTTTTCTGTTGTTCACTTACATCAGCACACTTTTATTGTGTATTTGCTGTAGTCTTCGTGTTGTAATGCATTAGTAGAATGTGAAGATGTAGAGGACCCAATACCTATCTCATCATTTATTGTAAGGAGGTGGGGTTTAAATAAACCCATGATTCCTGTTTCAGGTAACTTATCATTCAGCTCAAGAAGCTAAATAAACACTAAGAAGTTTAACAACAGAAAAGTAGTAATAATAAATTGTGCTTTTTTTTTTTTTTTGTCTGTAGGTTCCTGTTGCATGTAAATCATGTCCCTGTGGTTACATATTTATTAGCAGAAAACTTTTAAATGCAAAACACCCAGAAAAATCACCATCTTCTACAGGTAATTGTGAGAGTTTACCATATTTTTAGCTTTTCAATGTAGAAAATTAAAATTAGTTTTTGTGAATTTACTATTCAATTTTTGTTGAATTTAAATAAAATCTATTGAAGTATGTGTTTGGTTTTTATTAGCTATTGGAAATAGGCTTTATGACATTAATATGCCATTCATTCTAATTTAAATGTTAATTCACCAATGCTGGTAAAGCTTGTGACAGATTTTCTGTTTGTTTTTGGAGGATGAAGAGCCACTGAAGGGCTTAGGGAGTGACCTAATTTGATTTAAGAAAAATTTTTTTTAATGTTTAATAAAGGTATAATTGACATCCAATAAATTGCACATATTTGAAGTGTATCTTTGATAAGTTTTGTTTACACTAATCAAACAATTACCACAATGAAGATAATGAATATGTCCATCATTCCCATAAGTTTTCTAGTTCCTCTCTGTGATCTAGCCATCTTATTTCCCCTTGCCTCAGATAACCACTGATCTGCTGTTACTGTTTTAGAACTTTGTATTATATAAATGGAATCATATAGTATGTACTCATTTGCCTGGCTGCTTTCACTGAGCATGATTTAAGATTCAGCCATATTGTTATATATGTCAATAAGAATTCATTCCTTTTTATTGTTTAGTTTTAGTAGTATTCTTTGTGTGGATATGCCACAATTTGTTTATCTGTTTACTGCTTGATAGACATTTGGTTTTTCCCCTCATAATGCTGGTAAAATTTGTAACAACTTTAATTTTTTTTAAACTGGTGGCTGAAAAATATACAACCTGATTTTGATGTGAATATAATTTTTAGACACATTGATTATTCTTTGTTATTCCCTGATATATCTAAAAATTTTTTTTGTTTGAATTTTATCTTCCCATTAATATAGACAGATTGGGTGTATTCAGTGGATATATTTATTAAAAATGAAATTTTGTCATCTTTGATAAAATAAAAGAAGTTTGTATGTTTTTGAACCCCAAATAAGAGTATATTGATTACAGATGTATATGTGAGCACCTGCTGTATGCTAGGCACTGTTCTAAGCCTTGGGTCTAAAGTAGTGAATCAATCTACTGTCAAGGCAGGTTCACTGCTGTCATAGATATTACTACATTCCTGTGGGCAGGAAATAGAGAACAAATAGGGAGAATATCAACTTGTAATAAATGCCTTGTAAGGAATTAAAATAGAGTGCTATGGTGTCTGACTGTAAGACTGCTTTTGGCTTAGTGATTGGGGGCTTCTCTGTTCAGTTCAGTCCAGTCAGTCAGTTGTGTCTGACTCTTTGTGACCCCATGTGACCCCATGGACTGTAGCACACCAGGCTTCCCTGTCCATCACCAACTCCCAAAGCCCACTCAAACTCATGTTCATCGCGTCGGTGATGCCATCCAACCATCTCATCCTCTGTTGTTCCCTCTTCCTCCCACCTTCAGGGTGGGAGGGGTCAGCATCAGGGTCTCTTCCAGTGAGTCGCTTCTTTGCATCAGGTAGACGAAGTATTGGAGTTTCAGCATCAGTCCTTCAAATGAATATTTAGGACTGATTTCCTTTAGGATTGACAGGCTGGATCTCCTTGCTGTCCAAGGGACTCTCAAGAGTCTTCTGCAACACCACAGTTCAAAAGCATCAATTCTTCAGTTCTCAGCTTTCTTTATAGTCCAGCTCTCATATCCATACATGACTATTGGAAAAACCATAGCTTTGACTAGACAAACCTTTGTGGGTAAAGTAATGTCTCTGCTTTTTAATACGCACTCTGGGTTGGTCATGGCTTTTCTTCCAAGAAGCAAGCATCTTTTAATTTCATGGTTGCAGTCACCATCTACAGTGATTTTGGAGCCCAAAAAATAAGGTTTCTCACTGTTCCCATTGTTTCCCCATCTGTTTGTCAGGAAGTGATGGGACCAGATGCCATGATCTTAATTTTCTGAATGTTGAGTTTTAAGCCAACTTTTTCATTCTCCTCTTTCATTTTCATCAAGAGGCTCTCTAGTTCTTCTTTGCTTTCTGCCGTAAGGGTGGTGTCATCTGCATATCTGAGGTTATTGATATTTCTCCCGGCAGTCTTGACTCCAGCTTGTGCTTCATCCAGCCCAGCGTTTCTCATGATGTACTCTGCATATAAGTTTAAGCAGGGTGACAATAATAGGGCTTCTCTGAGAGGTGACATTTTAAGCTGAGACTGAATAGGAACACGGCAGCGGGGTAGTATCCATGAAGAAGACCATTCTTGACAGAAATTGCAATTGCAAAAATTCTAAGGTTGTTAAAAGTTTGATATATTTTAGGAACAGAAGGGCCTGCATGGTTGCAATGTAGACAGTAAAACCAGGAGAATGTTTGAGATGAGGCCAGAGGGATAAACAAGGGCCAGATTATTTAAGGCTTTTAAACTAGAGTAAGATTTTGGTTTTTGTTCTTAGCATGTGAGAAGAAATTATCCCTGGGAGGTGGAATGAGGCTAGGGGACGGTGCCATGCTTTGATTTGCCTTTTAGAAAGATCATTCTGACTACTATATAGAGAATAGTTTGTGGGGTTACAAGATGGAAGTGAGCTCTTGAAGTATGTTAACTGAGTAAGGGCGCTGGATTAGACAAAGAATAGTTATAGTAGGAGATGATTCAAGGATTAATTATATTTATGTCTGTGGGAGGCCTATTTATCCTAGGTCTATGGAGAGATGGGTGGAAAGTTGTTTATTTTTTTTTTTAAGATTATTTCCTTCCTTCATTTTTTTAATAATTATATTTATTTTTAATTGATTTAGTGATTGCTTTAGAATATTGGTTTGGTTTCTGTCATACAACAAGATGAATTAACCGTAGGTGTATATATGTTCCCTCCCTCTTGAACCTCCTTCCCTCCCTATCCCACCCCTCTAGGTTATTACAGAGCCCCAGTTTGAGTTCCCTGAGTCATACAACAAGTTTCCATTGCCTTCTATTTACATATGTTAGTGTATATGCTTCCGTGCTACCCTCTCTATTCATCTTGCCCTCTCCTTCCTCTCCCCTGCTCTTGTCCATAAGTCTGTTCTCTATGTCTGTGTCTCCATTATTGCCCTGCAAATAGTTTCATCAGTACCATCTTTATAGATTCCATATATATGTGTTAATATATGATATTTGTTTTTCTGCTTCTGACTTACTTCACTCTGTATAATAGGTTCATCCACCTCATTAGAACTGACTCAAATGCATTCCTGTTTATGGCTGAGAAGTATTCCATTGTATATATGTATCACAGCTTCTTTGTTCATTCATCTGTTATTGGACATCTCTTGTGTCCTAGCTATTGTAAATAGTGCTACAATGAACATTGAAATACATGTGGTTTTTTTTTGGTGTTGGTTTCCTCAGGGTATATGCCTAGAAGTGGTAATTGCTTGGTCGTATGGTAGTTTTATTCCTAGTTTTTTAAGGAATCAACATACTGTTTTCAGAAAGTTGTTTTAATTCCATTTCTGCCTCTGAGTTTGCTCCTTTTCAACATGCTAATGGATTTACTACTAATTCATTAGTTCTTAAAGACTTGCTGGATAGGGTTATATAGGATTGGGTTATATAGGGTTATATGGAGTCAGTTATATAGGAGAGAGCTTGTTAAAAATCGATTCCTGGTTCTTGCTTCCTAAGAGTTTGATTCAAGGAATGGAAACTCTGGAATGATTCACTCAGTAGATTTGCTGGGGAGGCATGTCAACTCATTTCTGAGTCTCCAAAATGAGTAAGACATGTCCATGCTGTTAGTGGGACAAGTATGTTTATTTTATTTTATTTATTTATTTTTTATTTTTATTTTTTTCATTTATTTTTATTAGTTGGAGGCTAATTGCTTTACAATATTGTAGTGGTTTTTGTCATACATTGACATGAATCAGCCATGGAGTTACATGTATTCCCCATCCCGATCCCCCCTCCCACCTCCCTCTCCACCCGATTCCTCTGGGTCTTCCCAGTGCACCAGGCCCGAGCACTTGTCTCATGCATCCATCCTGGGCTGGTGATCTGTTTCACCATAGATAATATACATGCTGTTCTCTCGAAACATCCCACCCTCGCCTTCTCCCACAGAGTCCAAAAGTCTGTTCTGTACATCTGTGTCTCTTTTTCTGTTTTGCATATAGGGTTATCATTACCATCTTTCTAAATTCCATATATATGTGTTAGTATGCTGTAATGTTCTTTATCTTTCTGGCTTACTTCACTCTGTATAATGGGCTCCAGTTTCTTCCATCTCATTAGAACTGATTCAAATGAATTCTTTTTAACGGCTGAGTAATATTCCATGGTGTATATGTACCACAGCTTCCTTATCCATTCATCTGCTGATGGGCATCTAGGTTGCTTCCATGTCCTGGCTATTATAAACAGTGCTGTGATGAACATTGGGGTACACGTTGTCTCTTTCAGATCTGGTTTCCTCAGTGTGTATGCCCAGAAGTGGTATTGCTGGGTCATATGGTAGTTCTATTTCCAGTTTTTTAAGGAATCTCCACACTGTTCTCCATAGTGTTTATTTTATTTTTACTCAACAAATATTTTTGAGATCCTTCTGTATACCAGTTATTCAGGTGAGAAATGAGGTAAGGTAGAAATGTAATGAGAACAGTGAAAAGGGTCAGATACTACAAGTGTTTAGAAGTTAGAATCAACTGAAGGAGAGGGAAGGCTTTAGAATGACTCCCAAATTTCTTATTGTGATTAGTGGTTAGAAAGGGAAGATAAAAGGGAAGACAAGTTTTGAGGGAAAGATGAAGAAACTAGATTTGGATATAGTTGTGAAATACCATCTATGTAAACTTTTTTTTTTTCCCCAGTTGGAGATATAATCTGAAGCTCAGGGAGTAGCCTTAACTAGAGATAAAGGTTTCAAATAATCATGGTTGTTGACATCATGGGAATGGATGAGCTAGTTTTACAGTCTATAGGGAAGGAAGAGAACTCTGGCAGACTCCAGTCTTTATGGGTAGAAGTAGGTAGGGAGGTCCTGTCAACTGAGAAAAAGTGTCAGCTGTAGGAGAACAGCCAACAGTGGTTTTTACATGAGTCAGGGTGATAAGTGAGAAGCAATTCATTATTATTTTACATTTGGCATTTCCTAAGATTCTGTTGTTTCATAAATTAGAGTAGCCTTGTGGCCTTGAGGTGCAGATGAAACGTTGAAGCCTAGAAATCCTAGGGAGGAGGAAGAAGAAGAACCAGCAAAATAAACAGAAAGAATAGAAAGGACGGAGAAATATCAGGGATAGACTTTGCTATCTAACAGGCAAGTTGGGCCATGGAGTACAAAACAAAGCAGGGCAAAGGCTGACAGAGAACACACTGCTCATAGCAAACACCCTCTTCCAACAATAACAAGAGATGACTCTACACATGGATGTCACCAGATGGTCAATACTGAAATCACATTAATTATATTCTTTGCAGCTGCAGGTGGAGCAGCTCTATAGTCAGCAAAAACAGGACTGGGAGCTGACTGGCTCGATCATGAACTCCTTATTGTCAAATTCAGACTTAAATTGAAGAAAAGTAGGGAAAACCACTAGACCATTCAGGTATGACTTAAATCCCTTGTGATTATACAGTGGAAGTGACAAATAGATTCAAGAGATTAGATCTGATAGAGTGCCAGAAGAACTATGACAGAGCTTTGTAACATTGTACAGGAGATGGTGATCAAAACCATCCTCAAGAAAAAGAAATGGAAAAGGCAAAATGGTCGTCTTAGGACACCTTACAAATAGCTGAGAAAAGAAGAGAAGTGAAAGGCAAAGGAGAAAAGGAAAGACACATGCAGAGTTGCAAAGAATAGCAAGGAGAGATAAGAACGCTTTCTTAAGTGAACAATGCAAAGAAATAGAGGAAAACAGTAGAATGGGAATGACTAGAGATCTCTTCAAAAAAGTTAGAGATACCAAGGGAACATTTCATGCAAAGATAGGACACGATAAAGGACAGAAATGGTATGGACCTAACAGAAGCAGAAAATATTAAGAAGAGGTGGCAAGAATACACAGAAGAACTATACAAAAAAGATCTTAATGACCCGGACAACTGCGTTGGTGTGATCACTAACTGAGAGCCAGACATCCTGGAGTGTGAATGAAGTCAGGTGGGCCTTAGGAAGCATTAGTACAAACAAAGCTAGTGGAAGTGATGGAATTCCAGCTGAGCTATTTCAGACCCTAAAAGATGAGGCTATGAAAGTGCTGCACTCAATATGCCAGCAAATTTCGAAAACACAGCAGTGGCTACAGGACTAGAAAAAGTTACTTTTCATTCCAGTTCCAAAAATGGGCAATGCCAAAGAATGTTCAGGCTACCATACAGTTGCACTCATTTCGCAAGGTAATGCTCAAAATCTTTCAAGCTAGGCTTCAACAGTTCGTGAACTGAGAACTTTCAGATGTACAAGCTAGATTTAGAAAAGGCAGATGCTTTCCAATTTTGGTGCTGGAGAAGAGAGTTCCTTGGACTGCAAGGAGATCAAACCAGTCAATCCTAAAGGAAATGAACTCTGAATATTCATTTGAAGGACTCATACAGAAGCTCCAATACTTTGACCATCCAATGCAGAGAGCTGACTCATTAGAAGAGACCCTGATGCTCGAAAAGATTGAAGGCAGGAGAAGGGGGGACAGAGGATGAGATGGTTGGATGTCATCAACTGACTCAATGGACATGAGTTTGAGCAAACTCTGGGAGATAGTGAAGGACAGGGAAACCGGGTGTGCTGCAGTCCATGGGGTTGCAAAGAGTTGGACATGACTGAGCAACTGAACAAGCTATGCTATAGAACCAGAGGAGGAAAGGGTTTTAAGAAGGGCTGTTGTTTAGTCCATAACTTGTGTCCAACTCTGCAACCCCTTGGACTGTATAGCCCACCAGGCTCCTCTGCTTATGGGATTTCACAGGCAAGAATCTTGGAATGGGTTGCCATTTCCTCCTCCAGGGATCAAACCCACATCTCCTTCATTTAACAGGCAGATTCTTTATCACTGAGCCACCAGGGAAGCCCTTAAGGACTAACAGTAATCAGAGCCTGGAAATCAGTTTGGTATAGTACAGACATGAGCTATATGTTGTTACATGGAAGATCTGGCTTCAGATTCAGATTCTAGTTTGGTAAGTGTAACAGATTAATTAACCTCCATGAGCAGCTGCTGTTTACTTGTATATACATAGATTTATAGTACCAACCTTAGAGGACTGAAGTGTAGATGAAGTGCATATGAAAATGTCTAATGTAAAGAACTATCACACAATTGGATTCATCTCACATGCTAGTAAAGTAATGCTCAAAATTCTCCAGGCCAGGCTTCAACAATATGTGAACTGTGAACTTCCAGATGTTCAAGCTGAATTTAGAAAAGGCAGAGGAACCAGAGATCAAATTGTCAACATCTGCTGGATCATCGAAAAAGCAAAAGAGTTCCAGAAAAACATCGATTTCTGCTTCATTGACTATGCCAAAGCCTTTGACAGTGTGGATCACAACAAACTGTGGAAATTTCTTCAAGAGATGGGAATACCAGACCACCTGACCTGCCTCTTGAGAAATCCGTATGCAGGTCAGGAAGCAACAGTTAGAAATGGACATGGACCAACAGACTGGTTCCAAATAGGAAAAGGGGTACATCAAGACTATATTTTGTCACCCTGCTTATTTAATTTATATGCCAAGTATATCATGAGAAACACTGGGCTGGATGAAGCACAAGCTGGAATCAAGATTGCCGGGAGAAATATCAATAACCTCAGATGTGCAGATGATACCATCCTTGTGGCAGAGAACGAAGAAGAACTAAAAAGCCTCTTGATGAAAGTGAAAGAGGAGAGTGAAAAAGTTGGCTTAAAGCTCAACATTCAGAAAACTAAGATCATGGCATCCGGTCCCATCACTTCATGGGAAATAGGTGGGGAAACAGTGGAAACAGTGGCAGACTTTATTTTGGGGGCTCCGAAATCACTGCAGATGGTGACTGCAGCCATGAAATTAAAAGACACTCCTTGGAAGGAAAGTTATGACCAACCTAGACAGCATATTAAAAAGCAGAGACATTAGTTTGCCACCAAAGGTCCATGTAGTCAAAGCTATGGTTTTTCCAGCAGTCATGTATGGATGTGAGAGTTGGACTATATAGAAAGTTGAGCACCAAAGAATTGATGCTTTTGAATTGTGGTGTTGGAGAAGACTCAGAGTCCCTTGGACTGCAAGGAAATCCAACCAGTCCATCCTAAAGGAAATCAGTCCTGAGTGTTCTTTGGAAGGACTGACATTGAAGCTGAAGCTCTAGTACTTTGGCCACCTGATGCGAAGAACTGACTCATTTGAAAAGACCCTGATGCTGGGAAGGACTGACGGCAGGAGGAGAAGCGGACAACAGAGAATGAGATGGTTGGATGGCATCACCGACTCAATGGATATGAGTTTGGGTAAACTCCAGGAATTGGTGATGGACAGGGAGGCCTGACGTGCTGCAGTCCATGGGGTCGCAAAGAGTAGGACATGACTGAACAACTGAACTGAACTGAAATTGAAGTCACTCAGTCGTGTCCAACTCTTTGTGACTCCGCGGACTGTAGCCTACCAGGCTCCTCCCTCCATGGGATTCTCTAGGCAAGAATACTAAAGTGGGTTGCCATTTCCTTCTCCAGGGCATCTTCCCAACTCAGGGATCAAACCCGGGTCTCCCGCATTGCGGGCAGACGCTTTAACCTCTGAGCCACCAGGGAAGCCCAACTGAACTGAATGTAAAGAAAGCTAGATATGTTATACGTACATAAATACTAATTTTTATAATTAAATTTCTTAAAAGTAAGATTTGCCTTGGCTAGTCCATTATGTATAGGGAATTGAGATGAGTTTAATTTTTAAAAAAATCTCCCCAGTTTTATCAAGTTTTAATGAATGTTGTCAGTAGGATCTAGAACATTTCAGTTTTAATTAGCAGAGAATTTATAGGAGAAATGAAAATGGCTAATATATACCTGTAAAGATAATACTGACAAGCAGTTTTTGGTGAGAATAAGCTCAGTTTGTTCCAAATCTTTAAATTTGGTTTTTCACATGGGTGTTCTGGATGGTTTAGTGCATCAAGAGTGCTATTTTGCACTTAATAGCAATGGATATACCTTTTCCCTTTATACACTTTTTGTTTTAAAAACTGTAAAGAAAAAATAAACTGGAAGTCTAAATGAGATACTAGTTTATAGAAGACTTCCTCTAAAGGTAAAGAAAAAGACTGAAAACAATAAGATATTGGGATAGCTCAATAATACTTAACTGTTAATTTCTCATTGAGTACAAGCTTTAGGTTAAGCAACAACCTCCCCATTTTTACTGGGGGAAGGAACAAAGGGATAGAAATATTAAACCTAATTTTTAAATTATTCTCTAAGTTCACAGGGAAGGGCTGATAAGTAAGCAAAATCTACAAATTGCGTACTGACTTTTGTTAAGAAAGAAAAATGGAGAAATGATTATCACTAGTACCTTTGGGAAATCCAAAGTCACGCAACATTAATTCAGTAGTAAGTTATCCTTAACTCTGAATTACTTGACAGTGAAGATTTGGTATTGTTATTTCAGAAAAATTGTTCATTACAATTTTATTCCTGAGTTTAGGTCCACAGCACAGCTGTCATACTAAAATTTCTTTCCGTTGTGCTATAAGGACAATCTCAATTTTTCTTATATACTTAAAAAAAAAAAACCCATGTGTTTTTATTTCTGGAACTAATTTTCTAAAAATTGTTTTAGACCTGAAAAAATCTTCATGAAAGATACGTGGTGGTACATTTCCTATCTTCCATTGGAGAGTACCTTTACTTTGTTGTTGTTGTTCAGTAGCCTAGTCGTGTCCGACTCTTTGCCACACATGGACTGCAGCACACCAGGCCTCCCTGTCTCCCACGATCTCCTGGAGTTTGCCCAAGTTCATGTTCATTGCATCAGTGATGCTGTCCAGCCATCTCATTCTCTGATGCACGCTTCTCCTTCTGCCCTCAGTCTTTCCCAATGAGGGAAAGATTTTTTCCCTTGAGGGACTTTTCCAGTGAGTTGTCTGTTCGTGTCAGATGGCCAAAATACTGGAGCTTCAGCTTCAGCATCATTCCTTCCAGTGAATATTCAGGATTGATCTCCCTTAAGATTGACTGGTTTGATCTCCTTGCTGTGCAGGAGATTTCCAGGAGTCTTCTCCAGCACCACAGTTTGAAGGCATCAATTCTTTGGCATTCTGTCTTCTTTACAGTCCAGCTTTGAGAACTTACATGACCACTGGGAAGACCATAGCCTTGACTGTATGGACCTTTGTCAGCTGAGTAATGTCTCTGCTTTTCAACACACTGTATAGGTTTGTCATTGCTTTCCTGCCAAGAAGCAATCATCTTCTGATTTGTACTCACAAATTGCCTTTACCTTGTACTCACACTTAAATGTCATTGTCATTCTTCCTTGTTACTCAGTAAGTCCTTTTCATCTGATGGCTCAAGTCTTCAGCTTAGGGAAATTTTCACCTATTTCTTCTCCCCCATTCTCTTTTCTTTCTGGCATGCTTATTGGATAATTGTTGTCAGGATCACCATCCACAGAAAACCTGACTGACACTGGATTGAACAAACAGTTTACTTTTCCTTTAGTGAAGAAAAACGAAGTTGGCATTACAGTTGACCCTCTGCATCTGTGGGTTTCCATGTTTGCAGGTTCAGTCAACCATGGGTTGAAAATATTCAGGGGAAAAAATTGAAAAAAGTTCCAAAAAGCATAACTTGAATTTGCTGTGCCCTGGTATTTACATAGCATTTATATTGTATTAGTTATTATATCTAGAAATGACAGACTATACAGGTAGATGTGTGTAGGTTTTGTGCAAATAATATACGATTTATATAAGATACTTGAACATCTACAGATTTTGGTATCTGTTGGGGGTTCTAAAACCCTCATTGGTACCAAGGGACCACTGTACAGGACTGTTCAGTTTTGTCCCCAAGGACCTAAGCTCTTCCCTTTCTTGAGAAGATTTGGCTTTCATGCTCATTGTTGTTCAGTCACTAAGTTGTGCCCAACTCTTTGTGATCCCATGGAATACAGCACACCAGACTCCTCTGTCCTCCACTGTCTCCCAGAGTTTGCTCAAATTCATGTCCATTAAGTTGATGATGCTATCTAACCATCTCATCCTCTACTGCCTCCTTCTCTTTTTTTCTTCAATCTTTTTCAGCATCAAGGTCTTTTCCAGTGAGTCGGCTCTCGTCATCAGGTGGCCAAAGTATTGGAACTTCAGTTTTAGCATCAGTCCTTCCAACGAATATTCAGGGTTAATTTCCTTTAGGGCTAACTGGTTTGATCTGCTTGTAGTCCAGGGGACTCTTCAAGCACCACAACTCAAAAGCATCAATTCTTTGACTCTCAGCCTTCTTTATGGTCCATCTCTCACATCCATAACTACTGGGAAAACTAGCTTTGACTATATGGGCCTTTGTTGGCAAAGTGATGTCTCTGCTTTTTAATACCCTCTAGATTTGTCATAGCTTTCCTTTCAAGGAGCAAGCGTCTTTTAATTTCATGGCTGCGGTCACTGCCCACAGTGATTTTGGAGCCCAAGAAAATAAAATATCACTGCTTCCACTTTTTCCCCTTGTATTTGCCATGAAGTGATGGGACCGGATACCATGATCTTAGTTTTTTGGATGTTGTGTTTCAAGCCAACTTCACTCTCCTCTTTCACCCTCATCAAGAAGTTCTTTACTTCTTCATTTTCTGCCACTAGAGTGAAATCATCTACATATCTGAGGTTGTTGATATTTCTCCTGGCAATCTTGATTCCAGTTTATGATTCTTCCAGCCCAACATTTCGCATGATGTACTCCGCATATAAGTTAAAAAGCAGGGTGACAGTATACATCCTTGAGTACTCCTTTCCCAGTTTGGAACTAGTCAGTTCATGCTCATTGTTACAAAGCAATTGTTGTACATCCAGGCATCCCCTAAGTATTCTAAGCAGAAAGAAGAGAGACAGACACAGACAGGACAAAGCAGCCATGTGCTGTGCTTAGTCGCTCAGTCGTGTCCGACTCTTTGCGACCTCATGGACTGTAGCCTACCAGGTTTCTCTGTTCATGGGGATTCTCCAGGCAAGAATACTAGAGTGGGTTGCCATGCCCTCCTCCAGGGGATCTTCCCAACCTAGGGATCATACTCCTTAAAAAAAAATAATAAAACTTTCTGGAAACCTTATCCAGTTCCACTTACATGTCATTGGTCAGAACTAAGTTTCATGGCCTCTTCACCTGCAGGAGAATCTTGGAATGTGTATATTTTAACTGGGCACATTTCCCTCCTGACTAGAGCAGGATTCTATTCTTAAGGAAGAGGGGGAGAATGAATACTGGGTAAATAATTACAAATTATATTATAGATGAGTATTAGATTTCTTTGATCTTTCCTGTATTTCTCTTCCCTTATTGTCATATATTCTGTCTTCATTTTGTTCCAGGAAATTTCAGTGTTTTCCTTTTCTCATAATGGACATGCCTGAATTCTGTGTTCAGACATGTCCATTATTTGTCTTTTTAAAAATTAAAAAAAAAAGTATCTTTTTGGCTGCATTGGGTCTTAGCTGTGGCACATGATCTGCTCTCTATTTGTGATGCGCAAGCTTAGTTGACCTGTGGCATGTGGAATTATAGTTCCTTGACAGGGGATCGAACCTGCATCCCCTGCATTGGAAGGTGGATTCTTAACCACTGAACCATCAGGGAAGTCCCTATTTAACTTGTCTTTTGCACTTTGTTATTAGCAGTTCATTTTGTTTTTTAATTTCTTATTTTTCATTGAATCTTATTTTTTCATATCTTTTATAGTAAAATTTAGTATTTTAATAATTTTAAATTGTATAGGTTAGTGGCATTGAATACATTCATTATCATGTGCTTAATCATCACCATTATCCTTCTCCAGAACTCTCCTCATCTTCCCAAACTGAAACTCCATACACATGAAACAGTAACTCCCCATTTTCTTCTCTCCCCATACCACGCCCCAGACCGCCTCTGTTCCTCCTGTGCCTGTGAGTTTGAACTTGACTGCTGTGGTTATCCTCTTACATGGGATCATACAGTGCTTGTCCTTTTGTGTCACAGCATAAGGTCTTCAGAGTTTATCCATGTTGTAACATGTGTCAGAATGTCCTTCTTGAATAATATTTGATTGTATGTACGTACCACATTTTGTTTATCTCCTAATGCATTGATGGGCACTTGAGTTGCTGTCACCTTTTGGGTATTATGAAAAATACTGCTGTGAACAGGTGTGTACAAATACTGCTCAGTGCCCTTCTTTCATTTCTTTTGGATATATGCCTGTATGGGGAAATACTGGATCATATAGTAATTCTGTTTAATTTTCTGAGGAAGTGTCATGGTGTTTTCACTGGTTTTCTTTACCACCAGCAATGCACAAAGTTTCCAATTTCTCCACATCCTCAGCAACACTTGTAATTTTATGTGCTTTTCCTATTAGCCATCCAATGGGATTGAAGTGATGTCGTGTTGTGATTTTAATTTGCATTTCCCTTATGATTGGTGATGTTAAACATTTTTTCATGTGTTTATTGGCCATTTGTCTATCTTTGGAGAAATGTTTGTTGAAGTTCTTTGACCTTTTTTTCGTTGTTGAATTGTGGAATTCCAGAATTTTTATTCTGGATGTTAATTCCTTACCTGATACATTTTTGCAAATATTTTTTTTCTTCGATTTCATGAATTGCCTTTCTGTTTTGTTGATAGTGCCCTTTTGACATACAGAAGTTTTTAAATTTTAAATGAAATCCAAGTTGTCTAGTTTTTATTTTGTTGCTTGTATTTTTGGTGTCCTATCCAACTATGGTGTTGGAAAAGACTCTTGAGAGTCCCTTGGACTGCAAGGAGATCCAGCCAGTCCATCCTGAAGGAGATAAGTCCTGGGTGATCATTGGAAGGACTGATGCTGAGGCTGAAACTCCAATACTTTGGCCACCTCATGTGAAGGCTTGACTCACTGGAAAAGACCCTGATGCTGGAGGGATTGGGGGCAGAGGAGAAGGGGATGGATGACAGAGGATGAGATGGCTGGATGGCATCGCCGACTCGATGGGCATGGGTTTGAGTAAACTCCGGGAGTTTGTGACGGACAGGGAGGCCTGGCGTGCTGTGACTGATGGGGTTGCAAAGAGTCGGACACGACTGAGCAACTGAACTGAACTGATCCAAGAAGTCACTGGCAAATCCACTGTCATGAAGCTTTTTTTTTTTTTTTTTTCCCTAAGCCTTTTATGGGTTTAGCGGTTATATTAGGTCTTCAATCCGTTTTGAGTTAATTCTTGTAGGTAGTGTAAGGGTCCACTTGCATTTTTTGGCCTCCAGATATCCAGTTTTCCCAATTACCATTTGTCGCAAGTTCTTTTTTTTTCATGGCTATTGTTCCTGAAAACCATTTGACCATGGATTTGTTTCTGGATATTTTATTCCGTTGATCTGTTTGTCTCTGGTAATGCAGTACCATATTTTTTTGATTACTGCAGTTTTGTTAGGAAAAGTTTTGAAATCAAGAAGTGTGGTTCTTTGTTTTGTTCCAAGATTGTCTTTCTGTATGGGGTTTTGAGATTCCATATGATCAGGATGGAGTTTTTTGTTTCTGCAAAAGAATGTTAATGATATAATACTCTCTGAAGATATTATCTGAAATATTTTAAGATGTTTTTGTTTCCTGAAATACCTTTGTTCCTTATGGGTTTTGTTGTTGTTGTCTTTTTTTAGCCTTGACCAGGGATTTAACTTGAGCCTCAGCAGTGAAAGCACAGAATCGTAACCACTAGACCACCAGGAAACTCCCTGTTCCTCATGTTTTATCTTGTTCCTTCTCTCTTACTCTTTTTATTTTCCTCAAATAACTGGTAATCCTTAATTATCTGTTGATACTTGTAAATGAAGGCTTTGGTTTATCAGTGTAGATAACTTGCATGAATATACTACACTTTAAAAAATATATATTTATTTATTTATTCATTGATTCATATTTGACTGCACTGGATCTTTGTTGCTGCACATGGCACATGGCTCTTCCCAGACCAGGGATTGAACCTGTGTCCCCTGCATTGGCAGGTGGATTCCTAACTACTGGACCACTGGAAAAATCTTCTTGAACTGTTTTGAAGGTCCATTTTGACATCATCTTTTTAGTGTATAATTGGAAGAAGTTTATTTTTAGTGTGTATTTGGAAGAAGGTAATGTTTGAGGTTCTGTATAATTGGAAGAAACAGACTTTTAGATGTCAGTTAGGTAAGCTGGGAGATGCTGTTGAAATCCATGATTGCCAAAATAAGAAAAGCGTCACTCTGAGGCAGAATTTGAAATCCTTTTTAGTGTTTCTTTTTTATGAGGAACTACTTTTTTTTGTTTATTTCTTATTTCTAATGTGTGTGCCTGCTCAGTTGTGTCCAGCTCTTTGTGACACTATGGACTGTGGCCCCCCAGGCTCCTCTGTCCATGGGATTCTCCAGGCAAGAATACTGGAGTGAATTGCCATTGCCTCCTCCAGGGGATGTTCCCGACCCAGGGATTAAACCGAAGACTCCAGCGTCTCCTGCATTGCAGTTGTATTCTTTACCACTAGCACCACCTGGGAACCCCTTTCATATTTCTATGATATGGAAGTTCAAAGTCCCCTTAAACATTGCTTGGTTCTGAAAAGCTTTATTTCTTTATGTCAGTTGCTTTGTATACATAGGCCCAACTGTCCTACAGTAGTTCTAGAGTTACTCTGATGATCACTCTGTGGCCTACTCTTCCTTACTATACTTTTTGTCCTATCCTGGGAGTGTCTTTGGGAAGAACAGCTACCCTTTCTATAGAAACCATTTCATAGTCTTATTTTGAATTTTAGTTTCTTCTTTTCTGGTTACTTAATCAGAATCTGTCAGTTTGCCAGCTTGCTGGAATTCTGTAATTTCAGATTGCTAATAGCACTATTTCCTGTTTCAAGCCCTGCTGATTTATTTTCCTTTTTCCTTTTACCCATGTTTATTTGCATTTCAATAGAATTTTTGAGAACATAGTGAGATAAATGCATGTACTCAGTCTAATTTTGTTTATTTAGCACCACTTAAATGTGTAGTTAATGTTCTAGTTTCTGTGAATGAGACAGACAAGTGTCCCAACTTTCGTAGAGCTTATACTTTGGTGGGGGAGACATATTGAGCATGTATGTAAATAAAAAACAGACTATAGTAATAGTAGAAGAAAGTAACTTGGGCTTGGAGACTTGGAGTGACCTGTAAATTGACATCTGAAGGAAATATAGCCTGTCTCATGAAAAGTGTTGGGAAGAGAGCTCTAGGCAGAAGGATTAGCAAATGTAGAGCCTCAAGAGGAGGAAGGAACTTGTTTTAGAGGAAGACATGTCTGGAGAGTAGTGAACAAAATGGCTAGTGGTATGAAATGAGATGGATGAGAGGTGAATGTCAGGTCTTATAGTAGGACTTGTAGTCTTTTGTCAGGAAATTTGACTTTATTTTAAATAAAGTGAAAAGCCTAATGAAAGATTTTAGAAAAGGAACTTACAATCTGGTTTTTTCTTAAAGGTAATTTTGGCAGCTGTTTAGGGAATATATTCGGTTTGGATGTTGCCCACAGAAGTGGGAGAAATGAGGAAATTGTGGATATATTTTGCACGGAGTACCTGTGGACTTTTGTGATGATGGAAGAAACAATCTGAGTCACAAATGACTAGGTTAATTTGGCTTTTGTAACTGTTGGTGCTATTTACTATTATAATGAAGGTTGCAGGAGGGAAAATCAAGAGTTATTTTTTGGGGCACTTTTGAAATGCTTGTGAGTCATACAAGTGAAGCTGTCAGGTAGGCAATCTAGAGCTTTGGGAAGAAGTCACAGCTGAAAGTATGAATTTTAGACCATTAAAACAGCAATACTTAATGTTTTGGGTCCATGGAGTATCTGAGTTCAGGACAGAGTCCTAGGACTTTAATATTAGAGATGGAAAAGAATCTGCAGGGAGGAGAAGACCCCAAAGGAGATAAAAAAGGAATGGCTGGATGATGGGGAGCCTGGAGAACCTGAAAAATCAGGGAAATTAATTTCAAGGAAAAGAGTGGTCCTCTTGAATTTTTGAGAAATGGTAATTAAGATGATTAAAGAGAGATGTCAGTTAGATTTGCCAACAGAGGTTTTTGTTCTTGATGATCCTAATTGGGTTGGGAACTACACTGGAATGAAGTGATGGATGAATGGGAGGTGAGAAACTAGAGGCAGAAAGTACAGATGCTTCTTTTTTGAGAAGTTGGCTATGAATAAGTTTGCAGAGATGAGTGGGTAGCTGAAGGAACAAACTTAAATTCAGTGTTAAACTCTAAAAGGCCTACTGTAAAAAGCTTTACCAGTTACTATTTCTTTCAACTTTTAATTTTTTTCTTATATTTTATTTAAACTTTTAAAAAATATTTTAAATTATGAAAGTATGACAACACATTTATTGGAGACTTGGAAAATACAGATCAAAGTTACATATAGTTCCATTATGTATTACAATTATTTTTTAAGTAGATAAATTAAGATTTTTTAGGTGGAGTGTCTGCATCAAAGTCTCAAAAATTAATAGAATGAATAAACAGAAAAGTAGAAGGATATAGTAGACTAGCCTTATGAGCCAATTCAACATAATTAAGACTTATACAATTTTCACACAACAGCAGGGTACAAATTGTATTGAAGTTCCTATAGACTATAACTATACACCAGGAGACCCTGGAACATATCCAGGGACATAAAACGAGGTGCAAAAATTTCATCGTCTAAAAGTATTGAAATCAAACAGAGTCTATTATTCTCTTATAACTGTGGAATTGTGTTAGAAATGAATATTAAGAGATACTTGAAAAGAGCCCACATATTTTCAAGTGCAGTGTGACATTAACCAAGAGAGATCTTTGTCTTACCCATTGAAAGCCTCAAGAAAGTCAAAAGACTGAAAAAACACAGGGTGATTGTGGAGAAGAAAGCATTTAAATGAGAAATTAATATAAAAAATACTCTTAAAACCCCATATTTGTGGAAATTAAATGCCCACTTTTAAATGATGGGTGTATCTAAGAAGCCGTAACAATTTAGAAAATATTTGTAAAGAATAAAGATGGAAAGAGAAGTTATCAGAATTCATTGCATGTAGCTGAAACTGGTCAATCCAGTAAATACAATGTGATATCTTGAATTAGGTATGAAAACCAACAGTGGACATGCATAAAATTTTGTGAAATTTGAACAAAATCTATACTTTAGATAATACTGGAATCACAGGTTAATTTCCTATTTTTTTAAATAACATCGTATTTTATATTTTGAGAATTGGATTAGAAATTTCAAGCCTCATTTAAAATTGTTTTTTTAAAAAATCACTAAAATAATAAGCTTTCTGCCTTTAGCAGTAATACTAGATGCCATAATAAATGGAACTGTATCAAATCAATTTTATTTTTCAGAAATTCTAAGCATACACTGTCACATCCACATCCATTTCTTCTCTTATATATCATTTTAAAGCAAATCTCATATAATTTCAATTATAAATATTTCTCATTATATGTTTCTGAAAGGTTGACCTTTAAAAGCTGAAACACAGGGCCTTCCCTGGTGGTCCAGTGGCTGGGACTCCATGCTCCCAATGCAGGAGTCCTGGGTTCAATCCCTGGCCAGAGATCTAGATCCCACATGCTGCAACTAAGACCTGGCACAGCCAAATAAATAAATTTTTAAAACTTACATGCAATAAAAAATAACACTAATTCTGTAATACAAAATATCCAACTGGTGTTGAAATTTTCAGGTTTCTCATAAATGGTTTTTAAAAACAGATTCCAAATAAGGTCCTCACATTGTATATGGGTGATTCCTCTTTTGACTCTATTATTTTCTTTTTTATTCCTTGCAAATTATTTGTTACACAACTTTCTTACAGTCTGGAATAATCAAATATTCTTGCATTATCTGGTGTATGTTTCATTTGAGACCTGGAATTAACTAATTTTCTAAGGATATGATATTTGGAAATAGCTATTAATATTTTACTTAAATTTATTTTACTTTATAGTAGCCTATTGAGCATACTTAATTTATATAGCCTTTCAATTTTTTCCCTTTAGTGTTTGGGATATGAATTTTCTTATTTGTTTTGTCCCTTTACCACCACTATTTTAGGCATTTGAGGAATTTTCTTTCTTTTAAAGTCAGATATGTATTAAATTTATTGTTTGTCTTACCCAACCTTTTAATCTGTTTGAAGTGAGAAGGAGTGGCTCCTTGCATTAATTAAATCACCATGTTGAGTAAAGTTACTCTATTGGATTCTAATTGGGATAAATATGCTCTTAGAATGTCAGAAATGACCTTATCTGTAACTAAAGTGAAAACTGCTTACTTCCCTAGTGTTTTTATGTTTTCCCTAGATACCTTGTTTGTTTTTTTCCGTAACATTAATATAGTATAGCTAAGGTCAGTTTTACTTCTGTGTATTTTATATATTTCAATCTGTGATTTGGGTAGGGGGAAAAAAGGAATGGAATATTTATTTATTTTCCTTTTTAATACTTCACCATTTTTAGCTTAGAAACAGAGAAAAGGAAAAAAGCAGAAAGGTTGCCTTGGAATTGAGTGAATTTACAGGGCTGAATAATCAAATAGAGATACTTGTTTTCTAATATTCCTCCTACCTTATATGTTAATATGGATCTGAATTCTGTTGTTTCTTTTTTTCTTCTGCATGGGTTTGAAGGGCATATATGTTATGGATGTAATCTTATAAAATATGCAAGGCAGCAAACTCTAGCGCTATTTAGAAAGAAAAAGAAAGCAGTGTGAACATGGGCAGACAGTTCTTGCTTAAGCCCTAAAATATATCACTTTTATTCATCCATACAGAAAACAAGCATGAGGCCAAGAGGAGGCGAACAGAGAGAGTTAGGCGAGAGAAGATCAATTCTACAGTAAATAAAGATTTAGAAAACAGAAAGAGGTCTCGAAGTAACAGCCATTCAGATCATATCAGACGAGGAAGAGGAAGACCTAAAAGTGCATCTGCCAAAAAACATGAGGAAGAAAGAGGTATGAGTAAATCCAAGCAGTTTTTTTTCCCCCCAAGTATTAAAGTTTTCTAAGATCTTAATTAGATAGTAGTGAAGAAACTATTTGGTAGGCATTGAACTCCTGGATTTAAAATTCCAACTTATATTTTAGTTTGTAAAAGCATTTTCTCTCAGGTAGATACTTGTTTTTTAAAAAAAAAAAAATCCATAAATTTAATTCTTATTGGAAAAATAAAGGCTTAAGTTAGGTAAATTCACTTTCTTATAAACTGATGATAGTAAAGTTCAGAGACAATAATTTGTGTATGACATCCCAAATAAGTCTGTTAAAATGGTTATACTTTTTTAAAAGATAAATCTAAGTTCTGTTAAGATATATTTCAAACTATTATACTGTGTTTTAAAAATTTACTATTGAAAGTGTTCTTCAGTTTGAATTTTCAGTGTTCTTCAGTATCCAAAAGCTAAGGTGAATTCTTCTTGGATAGTAAGGTGAATTCTTCTCTGTCTAAAGCATATTCATATTCTCCTTATAGATTTTATCTTTTCTTTGGATAAGTAGTGTGCCTACCAATAACCATCAACCATGATGTTTTTAACCATCAAGTTAAACTTCAACTTCTTTTTCTTTGATTTTTGTTTATCTTTTAAAAAACCTTTTATTGTGGAAAATTTTTTAAATTACACAAAAGTGAAAAGAATAGTATAATGAACCCCCATATGCCCATAATTTCAAGCCAGTAATTAAATGAAAAAGATAGTTGCTTTCTATAATTCTTTTAAAATCTCTTATCAAGTAAATCAACTGTACTTCAATTAAAAATAAATAACAATGTTATTAGACATCAAAAAAACCTCTGTTAGAATAATTTCATCTTCAGTGAAATGCGTTTAAAATTTCTTATGTTATTTGTGAGCTACACTTTGCTTTTTCAGGCATTCAGTCTTAAGTATTCAGGTATTCACCCATAAATATATTTTAGACATTGAGAATTTCTTACCTGTTCACCATTTCTCTGTTTTGTGTGTTTCTATTTGAAAAAAATTACTACTGTTAGTGTAAATAACTTCATCTTTATAGCTTTTATCAAAGTTAAAGATTTCTTAATATCATAGGACTAAAGGATTAAGGTTATTAATGTCTTTGACTATATTCTGTGAAGACTGTGCTTAGATACTCCTTAATCCCTTGGCTAATTTCAGTACTTATTCTTTTTTCTTCTATTATGCTGATCTTCCAGAGAGTTTGCGTTTTCTTCTCAGTTTGAATGTGTTTCTTTAATAATGGGGTGAACAGAAAATATATGCCAAAGACTGTTTCAAAAGGGAAACTAGGTAAAGGAAAGTCTAACAGAGAAAAAAGAGAAAAGGAAAATACTGCTTGGCCCAGAAAACAACATTCTTTACAGTTGAAGTAAAGGGAACATAATCCAAAGAATGGAAAAGGAATGCCTCTGGTGGTGGGTCAGAGGAGATGAGAAAATAGATAATGACAGTCTTTTCTCTGGGGAAATGAAGACTCTGTAGTTCTGGTACTCACTGTGCAGGTTTGAATCTTTTATTTTATGTTAACCTGAAAACAGAAGCATTTATTTGGCCAAATTTTTTTTCAGATATTTTTAGTTTGTTATAGAAAAGTTTTAAGAACGCTGTTTCTAGAGTAAGATATGCTTTTACTACAAACAAGGAAGACCTCAAAGCAATTTTTGTATAATAAAATGGAATCTTTTAATGTAGGTCAGGAACAGGGGCAGTCAGCAAGCTTTTTATGTAAAGAGCCAGATAATATTTTAGGCTTTCTGAGCTATAGTCTCTGTCAAAGCCACTCTGCTCTGTCATTGTGTCTGGAAAGCAGCCATAGAAAATATGTAAATGAATGGGCATGGCTGTGTTCCAGTAAGATTATAAAAACAGGTTGCAGACTAGATTTTGCTCTTGGGCTGTACTTACAGTCCCTGAAGGCACACCATGTTTCCTAAATATAATACTGGTGGGAAATATGAACATTTAAAATGTCTATATATTTTAGAATAGACTTCTTTGATATGCTTCTTATTGTTTAGTAGCCACTTAAATTCAGTATTTTTCCCTGCTCATAGGACGCTTAAAGAATTTGAAGCAAGCTTTACCTTTATTTTAATAAGGAAAACCTTACAATGTGTCTAAAAACACATTTTTAATTGACTTTATTTTGTATATTTTGAAAAAAATAGAAGAATGAAAGGAAATCTTTTTAGACATCTAGGTAACAACATTATCATAAAAGCCAATCATTAAACTTAACTTTCGTTTAAAATAAGTCTTCATTTTATATGTGGGGGTATGATTATTTTAGATATTAGTAATGTAACAGTGACATTTTCACTGATTGAAATTTATCAGCCAATTTTGAATATCTTATTAATGAACATAGAGAATTAAGGTAGACTTCAAGTTAAAGATGGTAGATTGAATAAACACATCTAGCTCTGTGCTCTCCCCAAACCCTAGTAAAGTAGGAAAGGGACTTTGTTTTTTCAAGGGCAAAGTTCCACAAGGAGAGGGAATAGGAGAAGCAGCAAAATTCTGGAAAGTAATAACTTCTTTAGTAGACCCAAAAACCTAAATTGTAAGCGCCTTTGAGAAAAGCTAAGAAAGAAACCTTTTTTTGTTTTACATCTTCCTTAAGGTCAGCAATTTTTTGCATGAGTTATGTCTGGAAGTGTAGAGGTGATTTGAAAGTCTTTTTTAATACCTTGCTAGGGCTGTTATCCTTTAATAAAAGATAAGGCAAAAGAGAGTTTCTGGTTTCAGAAATACCAAGCATCATTGAGGGCAGGGCTATCAAATTAAAATGAGGAAAGTTAGGTAAAAATTAGAGATGGTAAATATTGAGTTCTCCAGTCAGGCTTTCATAAAGGAAAAAAAAAAAAAGTAACTTGGATGAGTTTTTGCAGGGTGAAAAGAAAATGAAAACTGCCATTAATATTCTTTGTAAGAGAAGTTGTGGTAGTAATGAAACAAAAAGGAATTTCCTTTCTCTTAAAAGGAAATTGAAGATGTCAAAAAAGTACCTGGGAAATGAACTTTAAAGTGAGAATCTTATATATATATGTGTGTGTGTGTGTATATACATGTATATATATAAAATACGTAACTTTAAAAATGAGAATCATATATGTGTGTATGTGTATAGATATGTCTATATATTTGCAAAAATGTCAAACTTTAACAGAAATCTGACAGACAAAATTGAAGAAATGTACCAGAATGTATAGCAATAGGAAAAGAGATTAAAAATAGAATAGAAAACATAAGAAATTTAGAGGACCAGTTTGAGGTCAACATATGTAAATAATTGATGTTACAGAAAAAGAACATAGAAGATGAAGGAGAAGGAAGCCATCAATGAAATAATTCAAGTAATTTTCCCAAACCTGAAGGACACTGAATTTCTGTATTGAAATACCCCACCAAATTAAGTGGATGGTTAAAACAAGATATTATGCAAAATTATATCATCATAAATTATCTCTCTTTGGTTAAAAGGAAAATCCTTCAAGTGTTCAAAGGAAATAATCAAAATGGTACAGTGAAATACTCTCCAGCAAGGAACAAACTACTTGTGTATGAACAACATCAACAAACTTCAAAAGCATGTTGAATGAAAGAAGCTAGACACAAAACAGTACTTACTGTACAATGCCATTTATATGATGTTCAAGAACAGGCAAAATGAATCTCTGGTGGTGGAATAATATTTCTGGTAGGGTGGGGAGGGATTGACTGGAGAGGAAAATGAGAAATTTTCATATCTTGATTGTGGTGTGGGTCATCCAGTTGTACACTTAAGATCGTATATTTCATTTTATGTAAATTAGCAACAACTTAAAAAATAACTATAAAAAGTGGTATAGAATTTTCTTAGCAGTGGCACCAGTATTTGGAATATAGTATTTTGCCTTTAAATACTAAGAGGAAATCTTCAGGTCTTTACTTAATCACACTAGTAACTAGTGTGAAGAAAGACTCAAGACACTTTCTACCATTTAGGATCTCAAAAAATTTGCTACCCATACTCCCTTTCTCAGGAAGCTACTGCAAGATACATGGCATCAAAATGAAGAAGTAAACCAAGAATGTATCCTGAACTTAGAACACAGGGTCCAACTCAAGAGAGAGATGAGAAGAATCTCCAGCATGATGTTGACGAGAGATCTCAACATGATAATTGTGCAGTAGGCCTAGAAAGCAACCATGTAAGATTGAAGTATAGCAGAAGACTTTCTTAAAGAATTTCTTCAAGAAGATAAAATTGATATATGTAAACATTATGAAAAATTTATCCAACTAGAAGAGAATTTGGGTTCAGTTAGTAATGAAAACTAAGCAAATGAAGAAAGAGAATCTTTTCAGGGAAAACAACGTACAGGAAAAGTGAAATAATTTATGTAATGAATAATGTAAGCGCAGTATCGATCTCATCAAAATGATAATATAACTGTAATGGGAAGATGTGATAAGAGTATGATGGCAAGAGACAAAAAACAATAAATCCTAATTTTTCACAGTGGAAAGTCGGTTTATAATGCCTGAAACCAGAAGTCCAAGATGTTGCATCAGATAAATGCTGTTAAAGTGCTGCAGTCAATATGCTAGCAAATTTGGAAAACTCAGCAGTAGCCACAGGACTGGAAAAGATCAGTTTTCATTCCAGTCTCAAAGAAAGGCAATGACAAAGAATGTTCAAACTACTGCACAATTGCACTCATTTCATATGCTAGCAAGGTAATGCTCAAAATCCTCCATGCCACTGTTGAATTTTTCCCAAGATTTTTTTTCTTCCCCTCTCAAACTCTGCTTCCTTGGACAGATTTGGCAATAGCTTTGTAAGTGATGTGGACATAATCGCCTACAATAATGAAAAACCTACCAGGAATTTTTTTATTTTTCATTTCCCCTTAGGCATACCGAGTCTTTTTTTCCCCCAGGCAGATCATTCTGAGTGTGCGAGTGTGTGTGCACATGTTACAAAGACAACTACCATGTTAATAAAATATTCAATTTGAAAAAAAAAAAAAAATCCTCCAAGCTATGCTTCAATAGTATGTGAACCAAGAACTTCCAGATGTTCATGCTGGATTGTAGAAAAAGCAAGGGAATTCCAGAAAAATACCTACTTCTGCTTCATTTACTACGCTAAAGTCTTTGACTGTAGATCACAGCAGACTGTGAAAAATTCTTAAAGAGATGGAAATACCAGACCAGCTTACCTGCCTCCTGGGAAACCTGTATGCAGGTCAAGAAGCAACAGTTAGAACTGGACTTGGAAGAACAAACTGGTTCAAAATTAGGTAAGGAGTGCGTCAAGGCTGTAAATTGTCATCCTGCTTATTTAACATTTGCAGAGTACATCATGTGAAATGCCAGGCTGGATGATTCACAAGCTGGAATCAAGACTGCCGGGAGAAATATCAATAACCTAAGATATGCAAATGACAGCACCCTCTGGCAGAAAGCGAAGAGGAACTAAAGAGCCTCTTGATGAAGGTGAAAGAGGAGAGTGAAAAATCTGGCTTAAAACTCAACATTCAAAAACTAAGATCTTGGCACATAGATGGGGAAACAATGGAAACAGTGACAGAGTTTATTTTCTTGGGCTCCAAAATCACTGCAGATGGTGACTGCAGCCATGAAATTAAAAGACGCTTGCTCCTTAGAAGAAAAACTATCACAAACCTAGGCAGCGTATTAAAAAGCAGAGACATTACTTTGCCAACAAAGGTCCGTATAGTCAAAGCTATGGTTTTTCCAATAGTCATTTTCAGATATGAGAGTTGGACCATAAAGAAGACTGAACACCAAAAAATTGATGTTTTTGCACTGTGGAGTTGGAGAAGACTCTTGCGAATCCCTTGGCCAGCAAGGAGATCAAACCAGTCAACTAAGGGAAATCAACCCTGAATATTCATTGGAAGGACTGATGCTGAAGCTGAAATTCTTAATATTTTCCTGACGTGAAGAGCTGACTAATTAGAAAAGACTGATGCTCGGAAAGATTGAAGGCAGAAGGAGAAAGGGACAACAGAGGATGAGATGGTTGGATGGCATCACAGACTCAATGGACATAAGTTTGACCAAGCTCTGGGAGATGGTGAAGGACAGGGAAGCCTGGCATGCTTCAGTCCATGGGGTCGCAAAGAGTCAAACACGACTGAGTGACTGAACAACAAAAGCAAACTGTATACTTGTTTAACTGATTAAAAATCAAAGCACAGTGAAAAATCCAGACAGAAGTAGAATCATAGTAGAACCTGAAAAAGTAATTTGTAACCCACAAAGATGATAATCATGATTTTAGCTGGCTTGAGATAATAGGTGGTTCTTCTTTTCTGTTTTAGTTTTCTGTATTTAAAAAAAAATTCTACCATGAACTTGGATTACATTTGTAATCAGATGGGGTAAAGTAGAAATAAATGTTGGTTATTCTTATTTTCTGTAGCAGGGCTAAGGTGAAGAATTTATTATATTCATAAAGGCACCATTGATATTCAGAAGGGACCATATTTAGGGTGAGGAAATTTTTTGATTGAAACAGTGAGCTCATGCTACTGAGAAGAAAGAAATATTTGAGATTCTTACAGAAATATTAGACTGTATAGAAATATATATGCAGTCTCTATTTAGTCTTAGAATTAAGTTCATGCATTTTAGTAACTCCTTTGTCTAATTTTAATATTTCAGTTTAGTAACATGATACTTTATACCATTTAGTATGCATCATAGTATTATGTATAGTATTTATTATCATTTAAAAAATAGTGAAAACTTTAAAAGATTACTGAATCTACTGCCTTTATGTTAAAAGCTTTCCCTTTTTCTTTTAACAGAGAAACAGGAAAAGGAAATTGACATCTATGCTAACCTCTCTGATGAAAAGGCTTTCGTGTTTTCAGTCGCCTTGGCAGAAATAAATAGAAAAATTATTAATCAAAGACTTATTCTCTGATATTTGTCTGCAAAATGTGTTGAAACTTTCTTCAGGATTACATCAGCAAATTCTCAAAACAGTTGCGGACTCTCAGGAGCATTCTGATTGCATCAATAAGGGCCCTTGATTGTTTTTTTCCTTATCATTTAGCCTGTGCCACACTTTGGGAGTGAAGCTATAGGCTTGGACTGTTTTGGGATTTCCTTGTTTACCAAGGAGTATTGTCAGTGTTTGTGTTTGGGATATATTGTATTTACTCCAAAAAGAAAAAAAAAAAAAGGAAACAAACTGGTTGGCTGTTAAAGAATTAAAGGATAGGGTTGGGAGTGGAAGTATGAAAACCAGAGAAATAAAATGATAGTTTTCAGGTTTGCCGCCAGAGATGCAATATTTTAAATACTTTGAGAAAGAGTGACTTTTAAAAATATATATTTCAGATTTGAGCACTAACATTGCATATTTACAGTTCATTTAATAAATTGGCAATTGATATTTTATTGAATGGGGAATTAATATAAACTAAGTTTTGTCTTAAATTGATTTTTTTTTGCCTTTTATTTTTATGACTTAAGGTATGGGTTATATTTAGAAGCTACTTTCTAGACAGTTTGAAAGTTTGGGTGCTATATGAAGAAAAACATTTAAGGATATATCATACTTCAGATATAAACACTTTGTTTTCTTGAATGTAATTTATTTATTGGTTAAAAAAAACTTTTTTGCTCTCGAGATGGTGCCTGTTAACCTAAACATAGAATATATTTATTACATGCAAAATATTTCTTAGATAGCCACTTTTAAGCAGTAATGTTCTTTCTGAATGGATGTTCATTTATACATCCTGAAAATTATTTAAGTTGTTACTTAACCTCACTCTGGAGGAAAAAGAAAATAAACCTTAATATTGAAACTAATAGATTAAATAGTGTGCTATAAGCTTTTTGTTGTAGTGAAATTTGTGAACTATATTTAAATTATTAATTTCCTAGTGTTAATGATAATTGTTTATAGTTGATTTGTTTTATACTTAATGCTTTTGCATTTTTGTATATCAATTTTGTGCTTAACACATTCAAACTTGGTAATGGTTGTGGCCTCTCCCACCTCCCCCCCACTCCCCAAATCTGTTTGGAAATTCTAAAGCCTTATTAAGGAAGGTAGCAGCAGTTAGACTTGCCCTTGCTTAAGGGAGAATTTTCCTTACAATTTCAACGACAGCATTGTCAGCTTCAGGCTGTTTCTCCCATTACTGCTCAAAGGTAAAGAGGTTTACAATTTTTTTTTTCTTTATTTAAATGGTAGCCAGCAGAGGGAGCTTAAGAGGTACTCTAGGTAGGATATAGGATTTTTCCTAAGAATCCCTTTTGCCTCAATCTCCATATTTACCTGCAAGTACTACTACATTTATCTTTTATGCATTTTAAAACCCTGGTAATAAAGTTTATTCCCAGGAATGTTAATGTGACTTTTATCTATGAAATAAAATGATAAGAAACTTTTCATTTTGAGAAAAAAAGTTAAATGATTAATATCTTAAAATGCTTATGAACTTATATAGGCATACCTCCAAGATATTGTGGGTGCAAATCCAGACCCCTCCAAAAAAGCAAATATTGTGATAAAGCAAGTCACATGAATTTTTTGGTTTCCCAGTGCATGTAAATGTTATGTTTATATTGTATGATACTATAATTTATTGTGTATAATAGTATTATGTCTTTAAATATATATATATGTACACCTTAATTTAAAAAAATACTTAATTGCTAAAAAGTGCTAACCATCATCTGAACCTTCAGAGAGTCATAGTCTTTGCTGGTGGAGGATCTTAGCTTGATGTTGATGACTGTTGACTGATCCGGGTGAAGTCTGAGGTGGTCGTGGCAATTTCTTAAAATAAGACAGTAATGAAGTCTGCCTCATTGACTGCCTCTTCCTTTCATGAACAATTTCTCTATAGCATGTGATGCTGTTTGAAAGAGTAGAACTTCTTTCAAAATTGGAGTCAGTCCTCTCACCCTTATTATCCTGCTTTGCTGAGTTTACGTATATTCTGAATTCTGTGCTGCCATTTCAACAGTCTTCACAGCATCTTCACTAGGGGTAGAGTTCATGTCAAGAAACCACATTCTTTACTCATTTATACAAAGCAGCTCTTCATATGTTAAAATTAGATCATGAGGTTGGAGCAATTCAGTCACATCTTTAGGCTCCACTTACAATTTTAGTTTTGCTGTTTCCATCACACCTTTGGTTACTTCCTCCACTGAAGTCTTGAACCATCCATGAGGGTTGGAATCAGCTCCTTCCAAACTCCGACGTATGCTGATATTTTGACTTCTAACCATGATTCACAATGTTCTTAATGGCTTCTAGGATGGTGAATCCTTTCTAGAAGGTTTTCAATTTATCCAGACCTATCAGAGCACTCACTGCCTATGGCAGCTATGGCCTTGTGAAATATATTTCTTAAATAGTAAGTCTTGAAAGTTGAAATTACTCTTTGATCCATGACCTACAGAATGGATGTTATGTTAGCAGACATGAAAATAATATTAATCTTGCTTGTACATCACCATCAGAGCTCTTTGGTGACAAAGGTGCATTGTCAATGAGCATTAATATTTTGAAAGGAATCCTATTCTGAGGAGTAGGTCTTAATAGTGAGCTTTAAATAGTAAATCATGTTGTAAACAGATGTGCTGTCATCCAGGCTTTTTTTTTTCCATTTGTAGAGCACAGAGTAAGTTTAGCATAATTTTAAAGGGTCCCGTACATCAAGGCTGTATATTGTCACCCGCTTATTTAACTTATATGCAGAGTACATCATGAGAAATGCTGGGCTGGAAGAAGCACAAGCTGGAATCAAGATTGCCAGGAGAAATATCAATAACCTCAGATATGCAGATGACACCACCCTTATGGCAGAAAGTGAAGAGGAACTAAAAAGCCTCTTGATGAAAGTGAAAGAGGAGAGTGAAAAAGTTGGCTTAAAGCTCAACATTCAGAAAACTAAGATCATGGCTTCTGGTCCCATCATTTCATGGGAAATAGATGGGGAAACAGTGGAAACAGTATCAGACTTTATTTTTTTGGGCTCCAAAATCACTGCAGATGGTGACTGCAACCATGAAATTAAAAGACGCTTACTCCTTGGAAGGAAAGTTATGACCAACCTAGATAGCATATAAAAAGCAGAGACACTACTTTGCCAACAAAGGTCGGTCTAGACAAGGCTATGGTTTTTCCAGTGGTCATGTATGGATGTGAGAGTTGGACTGTGAAGAAAGTTGAGCACCAAAGAATTGATGCTTTTGAACTGTGGTGTTGGAGAAGACTCTTGAGAGTCCCTTGGACTGCAAGGAGATCCAACCAGTCCATCCTTAAAGAGATCAGTCCTGGGTGTTCATTGAAGGACTGATGATGAAGCTGAAACTCCAATACTTTGGCCACCTCATGTGAAGAGTTGACTCATTGGAAAAGTCCCTGATGCTGGAAGGGATTGGGGGCAGGAGGAGAAAGGGATGACAGAGGATGAGATGGCTGGATGGCATCACCGACTCGATGGACATGAGTTTGAGTAAACTCCGGGAGTTGGTGATGGACAGGGAGGCCTGGCGTGCTGCAGTTCATGGGGTCGCAAAGAGTCGGACACGACTGAGCGACTGAACTGAACTGAACTGAAAGGTTTTCAGAATGGTAATGAGCTTTGGTTTCAACTTTTAAGTCACCTATTGCAGTAACCCCTAAAAGAGAGTCAGCCTGTCCTTTGAAGCGTTGATAGCAGGCACTGACATCTCTCTACCATGAAACTCCTAGGTGGCAGCTTCCAATATAGGCTTTTCATCTACATTGAAAATTTATTGTTTTAGTGTAGCCATCTTCATTATTTATCTTAACCTAGGTCTTCTGGATAACTTGTTAACAGCTTCTACATCAGCATATGCTGCTTCACCTTGCATTTTTATGTTACAGAGACAGCTTGCTTCCATAAGCCCCATGAACCAACCTCTACGACCTTCAAGCTTTCTTCTGCAGCTCCCTCACATCTTGGCCTTCACAGAATTGAAAAGAGTTAGGCCCTTCCACTGGATTATGTTTTGGCTAAATGTGGCTGGTTTGATCTTCTGTCCATATGGAAGATCTTCATATTGGCCATAAGGCAGTTTCCCTTTTCATTTATGTGTTCACTGGAATAGCACTTTTAATTTCCTTTAAGAAATTTTCCTTTGCACTCACAACTTTGCTAACTGGTGCAAGAGGCCTAGCTTTCAGCCTATCTTGACTTTTGACATGTTTTTCTCACCAGGCTTAATTATGTCTAATTTTTGATATAAAATGAGAGACCTGTGACTTCTTTTACTTGAACCTTTAGCGTCTTTTTAGAGAGATTAACTGACCTTAATATTGTGTCTTGGAGGCCAGGGGAAAGGTGGGAAGACGGAATGATCGGCTGGTGGAGTGATCAGAATACATTTTTATTAAGGTCGTCATCTTATGTTGTCAAAGTTCATGGCACCCCAAAACAATTACAGTAGTAACATCAAAGATCACTGATTACAGGTCACCATAACAAATATGAAAATGAGAAAATTCAAAATGTGAGAATTACCAAAATTGACACAGACGCAAAGTGAGCAAATGATGGGAAAATGGCACCTATAGACTTGGTTGATGTAGGGTTGCCACAAGCCTTCGATTTGGTTTCAAAAAAGGCAGAATCTGCAAAGCTCAGTAAACTGAAGTATGCCTGTGCTTATTTAGGTCCCCAGAAAAAGCAAGAAGCTTATGGAGTATGTATCTCTAAGCTGAAGACCCTTAGAGGAAAGTCATGTTAAAGTAGTCATTGGAAGGACTTCCCTGATGGTCCAGTGGTTAAGACTCACTGTTTCTGCTCCAGGGGGTGTGGGTTCAATCCCTGGTCAGGGAACTAAGATCCCGTATGCTGTGCTGCATAGCCAACATAAATCTTTAAAAACAAAAATTAGTCATTGGAAACAGGAATGGAGGAGGTGGGTAACTAGGCTGGAATTTGCCACATAGAAAAGTACTTGTTTCAAATGTTCAAATATTAAATCATTGGCTTATTTAAAAAGTTCTTTCAAAGGGCAAATCTTAGGCTTCTCTTGTTTGTGATGTAACCTATTTAACCAATTTCTCTAAAAGCCCTATTTGTTGATATTATGTATATAAGATAACTCATTATAAAGATGAATTTGTCTAGGCACATTGTAGTGGTCTCAAAACAGTATTTTGTCACTAGTGTTAAAAAAGCCTTTCTTGTCAGCAGATGTCCTAAAAGCATAATTAGTGTAATTTTAATTATATAATGCAAAATTTGTCCTGCTCTAGTATTTATTAATGATATGATTATTCAAAATGCCCTAAAATGATTCCATGATTAGGTCTGTTGAAGGCATGTTCCTTCTTAAATGTGAGCAAGATCAAATAAAAGTTATTTGAGGGTTGTTAGGCAAACCTATACAAACTTGTATGTTTACCTTCCTAGCCAACTCCATACTGTTCCAAAATGTTTCAGGGGGCACATGAATGCTTAAGATTTTGTATGTTTGGTGGTGGTTTTTATTTAAGTATGCTGCTGCTGCTGCTAAGTTGCTTCAGTCGTGTCTGACTCTGTGCGACCGCAGAGATGGCAGCCCACCAGGCTCCCCCGTCCTTGGGATTCTCCAGGCAAGAACACTGGAGTGGGTTGCCATTTCCTTCTCCAATGTGTGAAAGTGAAGCTGCTTAGTTTTGTCCGACTCTTAGCGACCCCATGGACTGCAGCCTACCAGGCTCCTCCCATGGGGTTTTCCAGGCAAGAGTACTGGACTGCGTTGCCATTGCCTTCTCCATTTAAGTATGAACATTTCTTATATGTTTATGGGCAAGTTTAAACTATCTAAAAGGGAAATACTACAGATGACTTCTGTGGCAGTCAGTGGAAATGATCACACAGCTTGAGACAATTTATATCATGATGAAATAAAAATTTTAATTACACATGACTTAGAAATTTAGCCAAAGTAAATTCACATGTCTTTAAATTTCAGAAATACTTTAAAAATAATGGTAGGTATCCCATGATATCTATTCAGTTCAATTCAGTTGCTCAGTCGTGGAATTTTTCAAAAGATTCCAAGATAATTCTGATATGCATCTGTATTTTTAAAAGTGATACAGGTTTTTCTATTAAATGCTAGTTTTGGTGGTATAGAATTCTATAAGTTTTCTGTTGACAGTCATGATACAATGATACAACAGTCAGTTCAATCACTCAGTCATGTCCAACTCTTTGTGAACCCATGGACTGCAGCACGCCAAGCTTCCCTGTCCATCATTTACTCCCAGAGCTTGCTAAAACTCATGTCCATTGAGTCAGTGATGCCATCCAACCATCTCATCCTCTGTCATCCACTTCTGCCTTCAGTCTTTCCTGGCATCAGGGTCTTCTCCAGTGGGTCAGTTCTTCACATCAGATGGCCAAAATATTGGAGCTTCAGCATCAGTCCTTCCAATGACTATTCAGGACTAATTTCCTTTAGGATTGACTGGTTTGATCTCCTTACTGTCCAAGGGACTCTCAAGAGTCTTCTCCAACACCACAGTTTGAAAGCATCAGTTCTTTGGTGCTCAGCTTTCTATGGTCCAACACTCACATCCATACATGACTACCAGAAGAACCATAGCTTTGACTAGACAGACTTTTGTCAGTAAAGTAATGTCTCTGCTTTTTCATACGCTGTCTAGGTTCGTCATAGCTTTTCTTCCAAGGAGCAAGCGTCTTTGACTTTCATGGCTGCAGTCACCATCTGCCATGATTTTGGAGCCCAGGAAAATAAAGTTTGTCACTGTTTCCATTGTTTCCCCATCGATTTGCCATGAAGTGATGGGACCAGATGCCATGATCTTAGTTTTTGAATGTTGAGTTTTAAGTCAGGTTTTTCACTCTCCTCTTTCACTTTCATCAGAAGTTCTTTAGTTCCTCTTCGCTTTTTGCCATAAGGATGGTGTCATCAGCATATCTGGGGTTATTGGTATTTCTCCCGCAAATCTTGATTCCAGCTTGTGCTTCAGCCAGCCTGGGATTTTGCATGATGTACTCTGAATATAAGTTTAATAAGCAAAGTGACAATATACAGCCTTGACACACTCCTTTCCCAATTTGGAACCAGTCCGTTGTTCCATGTCTGGTTCTAACTTGCCTCTTGACCTGCAATAGAGATTTCTCATGAGACAGGTAAGGTGGCCTAGTATTCCCATCTCTTTAAAGTTTTCCATGGTTGGTTGTGATCCACACAGTCAAAGGTTTTGGCATATTCAATAAAGCAGAAGTAAATGTTTTTTTTTAAGTCTCTTGATTTTTCTATGATCCAACAGATGTTGGCAATTTGATCTCTGGTTCCTCTGCCTTTCTAAAACCAGCTTAAACATCTGGAAGTTCTTAGTTCATGTACTGTTGAAGCCTCACTTGGAAAATTTTGAACATTACCTTGAGATGAGTTTAATTGTGCAGTAGTTTGAATATTCTTTGGCATTGCCTTTCTTTGAGATTGGAATGAAAACTGACCTTTTCCAGTCCTGTGACCACTGCTGAGTTTTCCAAATTTGCTGGCATATTGAGGGCAGCAGTTTAACAGCATCATTTTTTAGGATCTGAAATAGCTCAGCTGGGATTACATCACCTCTACTAGCTTTGTAGTGATGCTTCCTAAGGCCCCCTTGACTTCAGACTCCACGATGTCTCACTCTAGGAGAATGATCACACCATCGTGGTTATCTGGGTCATTCAGATCTTTTTTGTGTAGTTCTTCTGTGTTTCTTGACATTTATGTTTCTTGATAAAAGTACTTAGAAGTGATTTTCCTGAGATAAGAATTATAATAGAGAAGTAACTTTCTAAACCTTGGTAGTTATACTTGCTTTTCTAATTCTGAATGTAGAAAGGTCTTAGCAATATATTTAACTTTTACTTTCCTCTCAAGTTGCATCTTTATCCTTTGAAGAAATTGAGCTCTTTACGTACTTCATAATAAAGCATTAATCAAATTTGATTTTGCATACAAAATATGCTCAAGATACAGATAGTCACTCACATTGCAAATTTAATGTGTTCTTCCCTAAAAATTTGTCTATTATTTTTTGAAATTCCTTTAAAATTATTATATTCCTTTAAAATTATATTATTAATATATATTATATATATTTTGGTACTTCCATGGCAGTTCAGTGGTTAAGACTGCAGCTTCTACTTCAGACGGCTCCAGTTCGATACCTGATTGAGGAAGTAAGATCTCACATGCCATGCAGCGTGGCTAAAAAAAGAAAAAATGTAAAAAGAAAGATCGCTATTTCCAGTCTACCTTCTGGTTTTGGTTTGATGCCTTATTTTCTTGAAATCTCACTAGCATTTTCTATCTTTTTAGCCTTTAGAACATTTTTTTAAAATCAATGAATCTCATTACAATTAAAACTTTGTGCGTAGCTGTTTTTTTCCCCTTAATACTGTTATCTACTTTGTTTTTATTTGGAGATATATGTAGTATCTATATGCCTGTCATTGTTGTTCAGTTGCTACATTGGGTCCGACTCTTTGTGACCCCATGACTGCAGCACACCAAGCTTCTCTGTCCTTCCTTATCTCCCGGAGTTTGCTCAAATTCATGTCCATTGAGTCAGTGATGCCATCCAACCATCTCATCTGTTGCCCCCTTCTCCTCCTACCTTCAATCTTTCCCAGCATCAGGGTCTTCCAGTGAGTTTACTCTTCCCATCAGGTGGCCAAAGTATTGGAGTTTCAGTTTCAGCACTAGTCCTTCCAATGAATATTCAGGGTTGATTTCCTTTAGAATTGACTGGTTTGATCTCCTTGCAGTCCAAGGGGCTCTCAGGAATCTTTTCCAGCACCACAGTTAGAAAGCATCAATTCTTCAGCAGTCAGCCTTCTTTATGGTCCAACTTTCACATCTATACATGATTAGTGGAAAAACCATAGCTTTGACTATACAGACCTTTGTTATCGAAGTGATGTCTCTGCTTTTTAATACACTATCTAGGTTTGTCATAGCTATTCTTACAAGGAGCAAGTGTCTTTTACCTCGTGACTGCAGTCACCATTGCTAGTGATTTTGGAGCCCAAGAAAATGAAATCTAACTGTGTTTAGTTTGTTCTTTTTCTAGTTCCTTGAAGTGCAAAGTGAGGTGGTTTATTTGAGATCTTCCTGGTGTCTTAATATAGGCTTTTATCTCTATAATCTTCCGTATTAGAACTGCTTTTGTAGTATTTCATAGGTTTGATATGTTGTGCTTTTGTGTGTGCTCAGTCATGTCTGACTCTTTGTGACCATGTGGACTGTAGCCCGCCAGGCTCCTCTGTGCATGGGATTCTCCAGACAAGAATACTGGGGTAGGTTGCCATTTCCTCCTCCAGGGGATATTCCTGACCCAGGGATTGAACTTGTGTCTCCTGCAACTCCTGCACTGGCTGGCAGATTCTCTACTAGTGAACCACCTGGAGAGCACCTGTTGTGCTTCAGTTTTCACTTTTTTTCATATTACTTGATTTTCCTTTTGATTTCTTCTTTGATCCATTGATTGTTCGGGAGCATGTTGTTTAATCTCCACATATTTGTGGATTTTCAGCTTTTCTCTGTTACTTCCAGCTTTACACAATTGTCAAAAAAGATACTTAGTACGATTTTAGTCATCTTAAATTGATTAAGCTTTGTTTTATGTTCTATTATGTGACCCACTCTGGAGAATGCTGAATTTGTGCTTGAGAATAATGTGTATTCTGCTGTACTGAGTGGAATACTTTACATTTGTTAGATCTATTTGCTCTTACGTATGATCAAGTTAATTTACTTGTTGATTTTTCTGTCTAGATGATGTGTCCATTATTTAAAGTGAGATATTGAAGTCCCCCTAGTATTGTTGTCTGTTTCTCCCTTTAGATCTGATAGTATTTGCTTAACATATATTTAAGATTTCTGATGTTGAGCGCATATATATTTATAATTGTTGTATCATCTCAATGAATTGACCCTCTTATCATCATATAATGACCATCTTTGTCTCTTGTTACCATTTTTGACCTAAAACTTATTTTGTCTGATGTTAGTATAGCTACTTCTTTTTTCTTTTGGCTTTCCATTTGCATAGAATACCTTTTGCCACCCCTTAACTTTGAATCTATGTGTATTCGTAGAGTTGAGATGAATCTTTTATAAGCAGCATATTGTTGGCTTTTGCCTCTTAATCTATCCAGCCTCTGTATACCTTTTGATTGGAGAATTCAATCCACTGATATTTAGAGTAATTGATACTTGGTAATACCATCTTACTGTTTTCTAGCTATTTTGTAGTTTCATTTTTTTTTCCTCCTCTCTAGCTGACTTCTTTTAAGTTGATGTTTTTCTGTAGTAGTAGTATGCTTTCACTTCCTTTTCTGTGTCTTTTGTGTGTCTTTTGTAGACTTTTGCTTTGTGGTTACCATGAGGTTTCCATAAAACATGAAATAGACTTAACAGTTTATGTTATATTTATAACAGTTAAACTTATATCATGTGTAATTATATCTCATATAAAATATTCTTTTACTCCCTCTTTTGTGTTTTTGATTTCACCATTTACATTTTTTGATTGTGTATCTATTAGCAAATTGTTACAGACATAGTTATTTTTAATGCTTTTGTCCTTTCACCTTTATTCTAGAGTTAAGTAGTTAGCACATCAACAAATTACAGTATTGGGGTATTCTGAATCTGATTATTTCCTTACCTTTACCAGTGTGTTTTGAATTTTCATGTTACTAATAAGCATCCTTTTTCAGCTTGAGGGACTCTTTTAGCATTTCTTGTAAGGCAGTCTTAGTAGTAGCAGTGTAGTGTTAGTTGTTCAGTCATATCCGACTTTTTGTGACCCCATGGAGTGTAGCCTGCTAAGCTCCTCTGTCTATGGGCTTCTCCAGGCAAGAATACTGGAGGGGGTTGCCATTTCCTTCTCCAGGGGACCTTCCCAACCCAGGGATCAAACCTGGGTCTCCTGCATTACAGGCAGATTCTTTATCGTCTGGACCACCAGGGAAGCCCAAAGCAAATTTGGTGGTGATGAAGTCCCTCTAGTTTTGTTTATTAGGGGAAGCTGTAATCTTGCCTTCAGTTCTGAAGGACAGTTTTGCTGGGCTAAGTATTCTTGGTTGGTAGTTTATTTCTTTCAGCACTTTGGATATATTATCTCATTCTTTCTTGGGCTGCAAGGTCTGTGCTGAGGCATCCACTGATCGCTTTATGGGAATTCCCTTGTATGAGAGATTTTTTTTCCTTGCTGTTGCTTCTTTTTTTTTTTTTTTTTTTTAATCACACTGTGTGGTATGCAGTATCTTAGTTCCCCAGCAAGACTGAGCCTTTACCCCCTGCAGTGGATGCATGGAGGCTTAACCCCCCGACTGCCAGGAAGTCCTCTCTTGCTTCTTTTAAAATTCTCTCTTTACCTTTAGTTTTAGACACTTTTATTACTATGTGTCTTAGAGAAAAACATTTTGGATGGAGATTTTGAGTTGACCAATTTGCTTCATGACCTTTGATGGCCAAATCTGTCCTCATATTTGAGGATTTCTCAGCCATTATTTATTAAAATAAGGTTTCTACTCCTTTCGGGGATCCCCTATCATACATTATTTCTTTTGATAGTGTTCCATAACATCTATAGGCTTTGTACATTCTTTTTCATTCTTTTTTCTCTTCTGTTGTAAAATTTCAATCTGTCCTTTAGACCATGGATTTGCTCTTCTGCTTGTTCAAGTCTGCTCTTGAAACTTTCTAGTCAATACTATATTTTAGTCTTTGTATTCTCCAGCTCCAGATTTTCTGTTTGGTTCTTTTTTTAATGTTTTCTTGAGTTTCTTATTTTGTTCTTGTATTATTTTCCTGATAGCATTAAACTTTTCATCTGTGTTCTCTTGTACCTCTCTGAGTATTCACAGAATAGTTATTTTGAATTCTTTGTCAGGCAGTTCCTGGATATTCATTTATTTGGAGCTAGATACTGGAAGTTTATTGTATTTCTTTGGTGGAAACATATTTTTCTTGACTCTCTGTGATCCCTGTAGTATTGTATCAGTATTTGCACATTTGAAAAAGCAGTCACTTCCTCCACGCTGATTTTTTTGCAGGCAGCCTTCTACCTGCTGATAGGGACCCATACTGGTTATGTTGCCCTGGTCTAGTGATGCAGCACACCATGTGTAAAGGTGTATTTGACACTGGGTCCAGTGATATATGATGTCTCTTTGGCACAAGGACATTGGGGTCCACAATATTGACAACTGTGTGGACTTTGACAAGCTTTGCAGAAATTCTGCTTGACTTCAAGATCTCTTGGGCTAAGTGCACCTCCAAGACTGGTAGCAGGGCAGAAAGTAGTGGTTGGAGCCAGCAAAATGCACAAGCTTGGCTGCAGGGGCCAGCTGCATGTCCCTGTGTAGTGGGAGAGGTCACTTGCAGATAAACTCTTAGTGAAGGGGACTAGAGCAGATAGCAAGGGCTAAGGCTCACGGGCATTTTTCATACTGTTTTTGTGCCAGTACCATACTGTTTTGATTACTCTAGCCTTAAAGTACACCTTAAAATTATGAAATGTGATGCTTCCAGCTTTGTTCTTCTTTCTCAGCATTTATTTGGACATTCAAGGACTTATGCATTTCCATATAAGTTTTAGGAGTCTTTCGTTTGCTTTTACTTATGCAAATTTCTAAAAAATGCTGTTGGAATCTTGATAGGAATTGCATTGAATCTATAGATGGCATTTTAACAGTATTAATTGTTCAATAGATGTCAGGTGAGTGTATGCTCCTCGGTTTTTGCCTCATCACAACAAAGATTTGGAGTGACGGACATTAAAGCCCCCTAGGCGTGTCACAGCTCTCGGGTCTTAGACAGACCGTGTTATAGCTCTTAGGTCTCGAATGGACCATGTTATAGCTCTTAGACAAATCAGTGTTACAGCTCTATTTTATTTAGAAGACAGCAGGAAAATCCATCTTTGAGGTGTGAGGGCACGTCGATCCAAACACGCGATGAGAAGAGCACCCCCATCGCGAGGGAGGGGGAGAGAGAGAGAGCCCTTTGGCTCCTCTTTTTATGTTTTTTCTTCCCCCGGGGCATGTCCTATGCAAATTGGGCTTAGTCAGGAGTGCTGTTCTACGGTGGAGTCCTCACTCTGGTCCTCGGACCTTCCTTTGACCTTCCTCTGTTTTATTTTCGCGGGCTTTTCCCTTCTTTGTCTTTTAGCCACCGCCATTTTGGACTCCTTTTCCCTATTCTAACTACCTAACAGGATCTTGATAGGAATTGCATTGAATCTATAGATGGCATTTTAACAGTGTTAATTCTTCAAATCCATGAACATTGGCTACCTTTTCATTTATCTGTGTTTTTTTCCATTTCTTTCATCAAAGTATTGTAGTTTTCAGAGTAGAGGTCTTTCACCTCCTTGGTTAAATTTATTCCTATACATTTAATTATTTTTGATGCTACTGTAAATGAGATTGACATCTTTTTTCCTTTTTCAGAAAATTTGTTGCTAGTGTATAGAAATGCTGTTACTTTTGTATGCTAATTTTATGTCCTGTATCTTTACTGAATTCATTGATTAGCTCTAATGGCTTTTTAGTTGCATCTTTAAGATTTTTTGCTTCCCTGGTGGCTCAGATGGTAAAGTGTCTGCCTGCAGTGCAGGAGACCTAGGTTCAATCCCTGGGTCGGGAAGATCCCCTGGAGAAGGAAATGGCAACCCACTCCAGTACTCTTGCCTGGAAAATTCCATGAACTGAGGAGCCTGGTAGGCTGCAGTCCATGGGGTCGCAAAGTGTCAGACATGACTGAGCAACTTCACTTTTAAGATTTTCTATATGTATGATCATGTCATCTGCAAGCAAAGACAGTTTTAATTTTTCCTTTCCAATTCTGATGGAAATGGAAACCCTCTCCTGTATTCTTGCCTGTAGAATTCCATGGACAGAAGAGCCTGGTGGGCTACAGTCCATGGGGTTGCAAGACTTGGACACGACTTAGTGTAAACCACCTAAACCACCAGTCCAATTCTGATACCTTTTATTTCTTTTTCTCCCACCTGATTTTTCTAACTAGAACTTCCAGTACTATATTGAATAGAGTGCTAAGATTGGGCGTGTTCTCTTCTTTCTGCTTTTAGAGGAAAAGCTTCTAACTTCTCACCACTGAGTATAATGTTAGCTGTGGGATTATGATATATGGCCTTTATTATGTTGAAATATGTTTCTTCTGACTAAATTGTTAAGAGGTTTTTTTTCTTTTAATCATGAATGGATGTGGGATTTTTCAGATGCTTTATCTGTGGAGATGATAATTCTTTTCTTTCATTCTATTAATGTAATATATCACATTGATTGATTTATACACGTTGAACCATCCATGCATCGTAGGGATGAATCCCACTTTACTATGGTGGTGAATGACCCTTTTAAGTTGCTGCTGAATTCAGTTTGTTAGTACTTTATTGAGAATTTTTACGTCTATACTATATTCAGGATATTGGTTTGTAGTTTTCTAGCAATGTCCCTTTCTGGCTTTTGGTATCGGGATAATGCTGGCCTTGTAAAATGAGTTTGAGAATGTTCCTCCTCGTTAATTTTGCTTGTTTTTAGCTTTAATATGACATCTATTGGCTTTATTTTTTTTTTATCTTGTCTCAGTTTAGTTTTTCATCCAGTTTTATGGAGATACAATTGACACACAACACGATAAGTTTAAGGTGTATAGCACAATGATTTGTCTTACATTCATCATGAAGTGATTAGCACAGTAAGTTTAATAAACATCCATCATCTCATGTAGATACAAAATTAAACAAAAAATATTTTTCTTTATGATGAGAACTCTTAGGATTTACTCTCTTAACAACTTTCACATAATATATAACAATGTTAATTGTATTTATTGTATCATGCATTACATCCCTAGTACTTACTTATCTTATAACTGGAAGTTTTTACCTTTTGACCATCTTCATCCAGTCACCGCCCCCCCCCACCTGTAATCACAAATCTGATCTCTTTTTCCATGAATATTCTTGTTTTTGAAGTATAATTGACCTATGACACTGTGTTAGTTCCTGTTACACAACATAGTGATTTGATATTTCTATGTATATCAAAATGGTCACCACAATACAGTCTGGTTGTGATTTGTCACCATATAAAGATATTACATAGTTACTGACTTCTCCCCACACTACACATTTAATACTTGTGACTCATTTATTTTGCAGCTGGAAGTTTGTACTCCTTATCTCCTTCATCTCTTTCTTTTCTCCTCTCATTCTACCCCAGCCCCCAGCAACCATCTATTTGTTCTCTCTAGCTATAACACTGTTTCTGTCTTGTTATATTTATTCATTTTTTTCTTTAGACTTCACATATAAGTGAAATCATGCAATATTTCTCTCTTACTTCACTTAACATAATACTCCATAGGTCCATCCATGTTGTCACAAGTGGCAAGTGACTTATTTGGGACCTTTCTTGCATCTTAATATAGACATTGATTGTTATGAATTTCCCTCATAGCACTGCTTTTGCTGCATCCCATAAGTGCTGGTATGTTTAGTTTCCACTTTCATTTGTCTCAAGAAACTTTTTAATTTCACCTTTAGTTTCTTCTTTTATCCCTTGGTTGTTCAGGAGAGTGTTGTGTAATTTCCGTGTGTTTATTGATTTTCCCATTTTCCTCTTGTTATTGATGTCCAGTTTAACATCATTGTGGTCAAAGAAGATACTTGGTATGAGTTCAGTCTTCTGAATTTACTAAGGCTTATTCTGCAGCCTAACATACGGTCTTTCCTAGGAAGCTTCCATGTGCACTTTAGAAGAATGTGTTTTCTCTTGTTGGATAGAATGTTCTATATGTGTCTATTAGGTTCATTTGTTCATAGTGTTGTTCAAGTCTGCTGTTTCCTTACTGATTTTCAGAATTGTTGAGGGTGGGGTATTAAAGTCTTCAACTATTATTATAATACTTTTACTTCTTTTTTTAGCTCTGTTAGTTTTTTCTTAAAGATTTATTTTTATTCTTTTGGCTGTGGTGGGTCTTCATTGCTGAATGTGGGCTTTCTCTGGTTGCCACATAGCTCTGGTTTTTTGCTTTTTATATTTAGGTGCTCCAATTTTGGTTGCATAAATACTTTAAATTGTTATAAATTCTTGATGGAATGACCCCATTATTATGTAATGACCTTCTTTGTCTCCTTTTAAAACTAAAGTCTATTTTTTCTGATATAAGTGTAACTAGCCCTGCTTTTTTTTTTTTTTAAGGAAAAACAAAAAAGGATTTTTAGGTATATTATCTTCTGATTGGAGAATTTAATCCATTTATTTTAAAGTAATTATTGAAAAGTAAGGACTTCATTGACTTTTCTTAATTGACATTTAAAAAATTGTTTTCTGGTTGCTTAATTAAGATTAATTATTGTTAAGATTAATTGTTCCTTGTTTTTTATCCTGCCCTCTTTTTTCATGTTTTGATATCTTTTGTATTAGTATATTTTGACTTCTTCATCACGTTCCTTTGTGTAATTGCTATAGGTTTTTCTCCTTGTGGTTACCATGAGGTTTACATAAAATATCTTAAAATTATAACATCCTATTTTCAACTGATAACTTAATTTCAGTATAATTTCTAAACTTTGCACTTTTTCTTCTCCCCTTGACATTCTTATTTATTGCTGTTAATTTACACATTATTCTATTGTGTAACTAATAACAATAACTAATTATTGTAGTTATGGTTCTTTTTAATATATTCAGTTTTTTAACTTAAGTTTTAAGTGAACTTAAGTAAACTTAAGTTTTAAGTGAACTATGAACCATCATAACCAAATTACAGAACCTAAATTTGTACATTTGCCATTCATTTTACACTACCTTTGAATGATGTTATTTATTGTCCTGTACTTCCACTCATAGAATTCCCTTTAGCATATCTTGTAAGGTAGGTCTAGTGGTAACTCTCTCACTTTTGTTTGTCCAAGGAAGTCTTTATCCCTCCTTTATTTCTGAAGGACAACTTCACTGGGTATAGTGTTCTTGGTTGACAGTTTTTTCTTTCAATATTTTGAGTGTGTTGTCCCATTCTCTGTTGGCCTGAAATGTTTCTGTTGAGAAATCTGCCTTTAGTCTTATGTGGATTCCCCTGTATATAATTTCTCTCTTTTCATTTGTTGTTTTAAAAATTATTTCTTTATCTTTCACTTTTGACAACTTTAATTATAATATGTCTTGGTGTGGCCCTATTCAAGTTCAACCTGTCTTTTAGCCTCATGGATCTGGACATCCATGTATCTCCCTAGGTTTGAGAAAGTTTCAGTCGTTTTGGTTTAAATATGCTTTCTATCATTTTTCTCTTTGTCTTCTTCTGAAATTCCCATAATGTGAATTTTTTTGTTTTTTGTTTTTTTCCATTGTGTACCATAAGTCTGTAGACTTTCTTCACTCCATTTCATTCTTTTTCTTTCTTTGACTGGATAATTTCCAGGGTCCTATCTTCCAGGTCACTGATTCTCTTTCCTGCATGCTTGAGTCTGCTTTTTGAAACTCTCTAATGAACTCTTCATTTCTGTTAGTGTAGTCTCCTACTCTGGGATTTCTGTGTGATTGTCATTTTGGTAGTTTTTGTTGCTTTGTCAAACTGTTTTATTTGTTTGTACATTGTTTTCCTAATTTCTTTTAGGTGTTTGCCTGTGTTTTTTTGTAGTTTACTAAATTTTAAGAGGATTATTCTGAATTCTTTGACAGCTTGTAGATCTCTCTTTACATCGGTTATTTTTGGTGTTGTTTCTTTTGGTGGTGTCATATTTAGTTTTTCATGATGCTTGATTCCTTATGTTTGTGTCTGCACAGTTGAGTACTTGGATTTCTCTTACAGTCTTATCTGTTTGCTTTGGAAGAGACAGATTTTCCCCAGTCAACTTTGTTCAGGTTTCTGGGCTTGTCTGCTGAAAGTGTCCTCGGGCAAGAGGAGCCTATTGTTATGGTCTGTTTTTCCTAGAGGTAACTGTGTGAGTTCTGAGGTTGGGAATGAGGGGATGTGCCACTGCAGGAGAGCAGTTGGGTAAAAGTGCGGGGTTGACTCCCTGCCCTGAGGCTAGCCTATGGGAGGGGCTCTACAGTTGCCTGGATTCTCTGATCAGGCTCACTGGACGGTCAGGACTGGGTACTACATTCAGTGGTAGAGAGGGCTATGAATTAGCTTTTCTGACCTGGTGGGGCAGTAGGATGGGACCCAGGCCTGTGTGGTTTGTTGTTTGAGACCCTGAATCAGGTGAGAGGCCGCACTGAATTCTCTGGTCAGATGAGGCCACTGGTTTTGCTCTGCAGATGGAGAAATCTATAGTCTGTGCCTCTGTTCAAGTGCTACTGTAAGCAGGGCTGTTGGATAGGCTGTGAAGCTTCCCATCTGTTCAGATTCCCAGATCAGGCATGTTTGAGACTGTATTCAGCTGTGAGCAGGGCTACGAATGTTTCCCTATCCAGGCACAGTGGCAGAAACAGCTCTGGAAAAGCTGGTAAAGCTCTTTATTGTCTTAACTCAAACTGACCTGCTCTGCCTGCCCTTCTATTGGCTTGAGCACCACTGGGCCACACAGCTTGCATGTGTTTTTGCTGGTTTTTCTAATCACATAGGGCCAGGAGGGTAAGAGGTCTTTGATGTGGGGTTTTATATAAATGTGAGTTGTGATTAACGCATCACATTCCATAGTTTGAGTAAAATATTCTTATGTAGCAAATACACAGTCACATAGAATCTCATTTTCTGTAGGTATTTGAATGATGCTATTTTGCATATCTCTTGCCACATCATGTCATGAACTACCAGTGTCTTTTTTACTACTGAAGATAGAATCATTAGTGCCATTAATAAGATTAGAGAACCAATTCCAGAATATCTAGAATCAATTTCAAAAACTCATCCTTAAGATTCTGTTTCTCTAGAATCACTTCTGGTATCAAAATCTATATCAGTCTGGGTTCAACTAGAGAAGCAGAAACAGAAGTATATGTATTTTAAGAGATTTATTGAAAATAATTGGCTTACATGATTGAAGGGGCTGGCTAGACAAGTCTGAAATCCACAGGACAGGCAATCATGAAGGGCAGGTTGGAACTCTCAGGCATGAGATAAAACTGCTGTCCATAAGTGGAATTTATTTGGGGAAGCAAGGTATGTAGCATAGTACCTGAAAGGTGTTCAAAACTAACACTAGTAATTATTACATGGAAGAAGTTAGAGTAGAGGAGCAAAAACAGGCTTTTAGAGCCATGGAATTGATCTTTTTACCAGTCTGCTTTCATTATACCTGGTATTGATATATTCCTTTTTAAGCAGAGAAAAGAACATCTAATGTATAAATATCCCAACCCCTGTCCTTATTGGGGTGGTCAAGGAAAGCTTGGGTTGTAACTAGGATTATCTTCTATTAGGTCTTTGGCACTGTACCTTGCTGAGTTCTTTGACAACTCAGTAATGTGTAGAATGGTGGAACCTCATAAAATCAGGGACTCAATTCTTGACTACAGATTTCAGGCACTGATATTAAAGCCCCAGGGATATAGGAGGTAGTTGAGGATTGACTTTTTTTCTTCCTTTCTCATCTCTCTAAGACAACAGTATGATGATTGGAACAGACTTGAATCCCAATGGGAAAAATCTGTCATATCCTTAGACGGATGCTTATATCTTCACTTTCATTCAGCCTTCCATCCTAGTGATAATCCAATTTGTTTGGGCATTATCTCTATCAGTTGACTGTACTCTTTATGTAATCCACATGTTTCTGGTGATGGTGGAGGTTTAGTTGCTAAGTTGTGTCTGACTCTTGTAATCCCATGGGCTGTAGCCCACCAGGCTCCTCTGTCCATGGGATTTCCCAGGCAAAAATACTGGAGTATTTCCTTCTCCAGGGGATCTTTCTGACCCAGAGATTGAACCTGCATCTCCTGCATTGCAGGTGGATTTTTTACTGCTGAGCCACCAGGGAAGCCCCTGCACTTTTCAAAGTCTTCTCTAAATCTTCTACTAGGGATATAATCTCTTGGTTTGTCCCTCACTCAACTCTCCATATTTTTTGTAGTTAACAGTGAGTGTTCACTTGATAGACCCCTCATTTGGCTATAATATGCCCTCCACATATATCTTGGTCTGTAAATTTTCTAGATATCACTACTGTAAGGAACTGACGAGGCAACTAACTTGCCCAAGGTCGTTCTTATTGGTCATGTGAACTTGAACAAGTTACTTAGCCTTTCCGAACCTCTGAGGTGGACATTAAAATTGTACCTAATTCATACAATTGTTAGAGGATTAAATGAGTTTATGTAAAGCACTTGGTGCCTGACTGGTTTTAGGTGCTTAGAGGTAGTGTGATTATGCCATTGCTACTACTATTGACTGTTTCAGCTTTAAAACTTGCACTTGCTTATTTCTTCATTGACACTAAGCCTTTGATGACTAAGCCCTTTCTCTGTGTCGTCATCTTTTTTTCTCAAGAGCCCTAATCCTTTGACTGCCTGAAGAATGAAGAGTTCCTATGATTTTATTGTGCCATGCTGTCTGTTTCGGGGGTAGGGGCCTGAAGGGATGGCATGCCAAACTGTTTATAACCAAAAGGCCAATAAAAGTGTCTTGCCAAATGAAATGTTGAACTTCTTAAATCTAAGATATCAACTGTGAGGCACACCCTTATTTTATGTAATGCTAAAGAAGTAAACCAATTAACCTCTAGAATTTTTTATCTTATGCTTGATTGAAAGTTATTTTGATGCAGATCTGTGAGAGGACACAAGAGGCTGCCTGGTCCCTGGAGAGACCCCTCCACCAGGAGGACCCATGCAACTCATGGGCCTTTCCAGGCCCAGGTGCAGCCTCTGAGGGAAACTGGTCCTGTGGCATGGGCCCATGTTCAAGGGCTGGGAAAGTGTGCCATGACAGGTGACCTGCTGATCAGGGAGTCTTAATTAAGTGACACGGGGAGCTACACTGTGTGGGTAGAAGCCATCAACAGGACCCAGAGGGCAACTGGCTGGCCTGAGATTGGCGAGTTGGAAATCCCAGGTATCTCAGTCAATACTAGCTCCATGGCAGAGAATGTGGATTCTGTGGCTGCCATCTGCCACACCAGTGCCACTGATGACAAATGGTATGTGAGTTACACACAGGTATCCAACTATGACCCAGACAGCAAGACACTTATCATCCAAAGGGTCAGCATCTACAACACACCTCTTCAGTGTGGGATGGAAATCCTCCCACACATTACTGAGAGAAGTGAAATGATCTTTCTGACAGTTATCTACGGGCCCTCCAGTGTGCTGATCAGGAGTAAGCCTGGTAACCTAAATGGCGAACTGACTGCTGAGATTGGTTCCAGTGGAGATGGAGTATAGCTCCTATTCCAGATCAGAATCCAAGTGGATCCACAGTGGCTCCTTTCTGAACTCCTCAGAGGAAAAATTACCCTCCTGAATCTGACCTTGGACCAGATGGGCAGATACAGATATCAGGAAGTCTAGCTCCATGTGCCCCGGCAAAATTTTCACCATCTCAGGATCCTTGCTGGTATTTCTCATCATGGTGACAGTAGTAGGTAGTATCCTCTTCTGTGCATTCCTCATCCATACCCTGATCAGACATTACTGTGAAAGTCACTCAGTCATGTCCAACTCTTTGCGGCCCCATAGACTATGCAGTCCATGGAATTCTTCAGGCCAGAATACTGGAGTGGGTAGCCGTTCCCTCCTCCAGGGGATCTTCCCAACCCAGGGATCGAACACAGGTCTCCCACATTGCAGGTGGATTCTTTACCAGCTGAGCTACCAGGGAAGCCCACCAGGGTAAATCCACCAGGGCAAATCAGCCTACATGACTATCCACCTCAAACCTGGAGGACGAGACCAGATCAGTAAGGAGGATTCCAACTCCTCCTCCACTTTCTTAGTTTGACACCATGCAATCATCAGATATGCCCCATCTCAACATTGCCAAGGACAGAGAAATGGAACAACCCATACATGCCCAACAACTGGGAACTGCTTAAATGGGATGCAGTACGTGTTGAGTGAATCTGTCTTTGTTAGATACCATGCTGGGGAAACCTGCTTACTGATGCAGAGAATGTTCAAAACTTGATGCCAAGTTAGAAATGCATAATGCAAACCTGCATCTGATAGGATCATGTTGTGAAAAGTATAGATTAGTTAAATGATATAGATGTAATATTATAGGATATATGTATGTATTTTCCAGTTTTATGTGTTCACACACATGCATATATATATATTTTATGCATATATATACACCTGTGCAAAAATTGTGGAAAATGTTAACTATCAACAGTGCTATCCCAGTTTTCTTCTTTGCAATTTGTTGTATATTCTGAAGTAGTTTTTTTCTTCACAAAGTATACGTTGTTTTTACAATTATTAAAAAAAAAGAAGTAAAGTTAAAACAGCATGAAGTTTTTTAAAAAAAGTTATTTTGGTAGAGATTAGTTGGTCACCAAGGACGGGGGGTGGGGACGTTGAGAACGTACTGTTTAAGGGTACCAGGTACAAATAGTAGATAAAGAAGTTCTGGAAACCTGGTGCATAACATGGGGATCATAGTCAACAATACTGTATTACAAACTTTAAAATTGCTAAGAGACTAAGTCTTACCTATTCTCACTACAAAAAAGAAATTATAAATATGTGCCATTGTTAGCTAGCACTACTGTCGTTTTTATATGGCAATATATAAATGAGTCAAACCAATACATTATACAACTTAAATTGTGTAATATTATATGTCAATTATATCTCCATAAAAAAAGAAAAATATGTCTTGAACAACTTTTTTAAAAAGTTAGTTTTGACTTATTTAGACATAGAATCAATGACAATATGAATGGCTATGGCTGATTTCACTCATGTGGATTGATCACCACATCACTAACTGCTGCCTGGTTGATGGTCAAACACTACTGATTGTGAGATGCACGTGAATTTCAGAAATATTAAAATGTGAAGAGTGAAAAAGTACATCTGAAAGCTAGTGAAAGGTATTTTCTTTCTCTTCAGCCAGTCCTCTAGAATGTAGAAACTTTATTTTCTTGGTATTCTATTGAAGACTTCAGGTATTTAAATCTTTTAAGAGAAAATACCTTGGCCGAGACAAGTGTTGTTGATTCTCATCTCAATTGTAGGGGTTCTGTGAACATACATATTAAGGATTTGATCTTTTTCATTTTATTAAATGGAAAGCAAACTCTAAGTTATATCCTTCCTCAAGAGATGTTTGCTGCTATCGATAAAAGTGAAAAAGTGAAGTCGCTCAGTTGTGTCCGACTCTTTGTGACCCCATGGACTTTAGCCTACCGTGCTCCTCCGTCCATGGGATTTTCCAGGCAAGAGTACTGGAGTGGTTGCCATTTCCTTCTCCAGAGGATCTTTCTGACCCAGGGATCAAACCCGGCTTTCCCACATTGTAAGCAGACGCTTTACCATCTGAGCCACCAGGGAAGTCCTTGCTGCTTGATACTTAGCCACAATTTCATAACACTTTAATTTGATCTCAGGGCTGTAGAACAACATTTTGGAGTCAGATAGATTTATATTCTGCCACTTACTAGCCGTGTGACTAGGTACATTACATTACCTTCCTAGGCCCCAGTTGCCTTATCTGTAACCTCGTCATAGAGTAAATAGAAAATGTATATAAAGTGTAAAATGTTTGCCTACAATTGCTGTCCAGTAAACTGCTGTTTTGATGAAAATGGTATTCTATTGGAGAGCTGAGAATATGTTCTGTGAAAAGCTGGATGTCAAGCTTGGCAGTAGTGTTGCCAGAGTCTTGCCTGGGGTCAATCTGGCCTGGAAGCGTTGTTTTCTTATAGGCCGTTCCTCAAGACATGGTTAGGTAACTTTACTTTTAGACAATGACAGTTAGTGCTAGTAAATGCCATATTGTTCAGCGGCAACAATCCTGGAGCAAAAGGAAATGTTCGGAATGCAGAAAGAATCGTTTTGATCATTTGAGAGGGATTTTGAAATAGGAATTCATTACTAAAGATTGCATGCTCAGTCGCTCAGATGTGTCTAACTCTTTGTGTCCCTGTTGACTGTAGCCTGCCAAGCTCCTCTGTCCATGGAATTCTCCAACAAGAATACTGGAGTGGGTTGCCATTTCCTCCTCCAGGGAATTTTTCCGACCCAGGGATCAAACCTGTGTCTCCTGCACTGGGAGGCAGATTCTTTACCACCGAACCACCTGGGAAGCCTAAAGTTTGATGCTGCTGCTGCTAAGTTGCTTCAGTCGTGTCCGACTCTGCAGCGGAAGCCCACCAGGCTCCCCCGTCCCTTGGATTCTCCAGGCAAGAACACTGGAATGGGTTGCCATTTCCTTCTGCAATGCATGAAAGTGAAAAGTGAAAGGGAAGTCACTCAGTCATGTCCGACTCTTAGCGACCCCATGGACTGCAGCCTACCAGGCTCCTCTGTCCATGGGATTTTCCAGGCAAGAGTACTGGAGTGGGTTGCCATTGCCTTCTCTGGCATAAAGGTTAGGAATAGATAAAATTATGCAGTCATCCATGAAATATGTATTGAGTACATTCTCAGTGTCGGGTGCTCTGCTAGTTCCTGGGAACACAGTGCTTGTATGTTCTAGTGAAGAATGTAGACAAGGGCCTGTCCTTACATTGAGGGGAAGAGTAGGGGTATGTTAAAAAAAAAAAAGTAAACAATTTTTAAGACAAGATGTACATAATGCTACTTTAAGGTTTGCTGGTAAGGGAAGGCTTCTCTGATGTTTCAACTGAGACCTGAATGACAAGGAGTGATTTTTTTTATCCTTTGGGGTCACTGAACTTCTTGTATATGTGGATTTATAGTTTGCATCAAATTTGGAAATTTTTTTAACCATTACGTCTTTCCCTCTCCTTTGGAGACTCTACTTATACATTAGATTAAGCCACTTGAAGTCTCATATCTCACTATTGCTCTCCTCGTTCTTTTCTTTTTTAAAATTGATTTTTAGGGGTTTTTTTGTGTGTTTTTTTTGGTATTTCTTTTTGCATAGTTTCCATGCTTTGCCTCAAGTTCACTAATCTTTTCTTCTGCAACATTTAATTTAATCCCATCCAGTGTATTTATCATCTCAGATGTTGAAGTTTTAATCTCTAGAATTTCATTTTGAGACTTTAAAAAATCTTCATGTCTCTACTTAATACATTCTACTTTTTCTCTAGCCATCTGGAACCTGGAGCAATCATTGGGTTCACCTGTTTTGTTCCTATCTCTCATGTATCACTGTCCTTTACTACCTGATGGCTTACATCTTGAGAACTGTTCTTTCATATAATTTTGTCCAGATTTTTAGTTGTTTCAGACAGTAAATCCAGTCTTTACCCCATCTTGGCTGAAAGTAGAAGTATCCTGCCTCTATTATTTAACTCATAATTATTCTCAGGCTTAAGTATAGATAAAAAGACTACTTATTGGTTTTAACCAGTTGCTATCAGTAGAAAACACATTAGAGTCTGATTGTGTGTGTTTTCCTGATATGTGATAAAGCTCATGCCATCTCTTTGGTCTCTGGACTAATCTTTGTTCAGAATCTATTAAAAATATAACCATCAAAAAGCTCTAATATTTCTTTTTTTAATTAAAAAAATCCTGTTGTTTTAAACCAGTAAGAGAAATCTGCTGCAGAGACTTTTGGTATTTATTATGCTATTAGAGTATCACATTCCTGGGCTGAGCTGCTTGCCAGATGTAGTTATAAAACATTTTTATGGCATTATACAGGGGCCAAGGGTTTTAGAAGCCTTATTTTACTTTTTTATGTGGGTTAAGATGAGGGTTTTTTTTTAAGTTGCGGTTAAAGTCTACATAACAAAGTTAACCATTTAAAAAAAATTAATTTTAAGTGAAACAAGAATGAATATTTTTAATGATAAAAGGTACAATTCACAAAGAGGATCATAAATCATTAGACACCTTAAAAACGAAGAAACAAAGATACATAAAGCAAAAATCAGAAGAAATATAAGAAAAAATATATAATCATAGTGAGACATGTTAACATTTATCTGAGAATATTTTACCAAGTGCAGAAAAAAAAAGAATAGAAGCATCTTGAATGATGTCATAATAATTTAAATATATTATATTTAATTAATTTGTATTAATATATCCTACGCAAATATATTTAAAATTTTGTATCTCATGTGTTATTAGATGTTCATAGGACATTTAGAAAATCTGACAAAAAGATAAACATTACTAAATTTCAAAAAGTAGAATTCTTTTCTATGTGTGTGATTTAGTTATATATAGACACACGTTATTTTTGAAATTATTTTCCATAACAGGTTATTACAGGATATTGAATATAAGTTCCCTGTGCTATACAGTAAAACTTTGTTGCTTGTTGCATATCTATGTTTTTAATTAGAAACCTAACATTCTATTCATACTGAGTCAAACAAGTGGAATCTAATCATCATAAATTTTTTAGTTAGGCAAAAATTCATATGTTTTCTAAAATATATATATATATTATGCCTATTATTTATGTATATTTATATAAAAGTTTTTATACTATGCTTGATAAAGGTTTGAAAAAGAGCATCAACAGAAAAGAGACAGAGAAATTGGAAAATATAAGCTAAATGAAATGGAAGCCCTGAATATGAAATAGAAAAAGTGAAACAAATTAGATAAATGTAAAAGATCTTCATATAGTCCAGTGTTTAAACATGGCTCCTCATTAGAAACATCCCTGGAGTTCTGGCAAAAAAACAATCAATACACAGGTATTTGTATTTTTCAAAAAACTCCAAGATAATTCTGTTATGTATCTGGATTTTAAAAAGTGATTACAGGTTTTTCTATTAAATGCTAGTTTGGGTGATATAGAATTCTATAATTTTTCTGTTGACCAATGATACAATGGTCAGTCAGTTCAGTTACTCAGTCATGTCTGACTCTTTCTGACCCCATGGACTGCAGCACACCAGGCTTCCCTGTCCATCACTGACCCATGCAGCTTGCTTGAACTCAAGTCCATCGAGTCAGTGATGCCACCCAATCATCTCATACTCTGTCGTCCCCTTCTCCTCCTGCCTTCAAGTCTTTCCCAGCATTAGGGTCTTTTCCAATGGGTCGGTTCTTCACATCAGGTGGCCAAAGTATTGGAGCTTCAGCTTCAGCATCAGTCCTTCCAATGAATATTCGGGGTTGATTTCCTTTAGGATTGACTGGTTTGATCTCCTTGCAGTCCAAGAGATTCTCAAGAGTCTTCTCCAACACCACAGTTTGAAAACACCAATTCTTCGGAGCTCAGCTTTCCTTAAGGCCCAGCACTCACATCCATACGTGACTACTGGAAAAACCACAGCTTTGATTAGATGGACCTTTGTCGGTAAAGTAATGTCTCTGCATTTTCATATGCTATCTAGGTTTGTCATAGCTTTTCTTCCAAGGAGCAAGTGTCTTTTAATTTCATGGCTGTAGTCACCATCTGCAGTGATTTTGGAGTCCAGGAAAATAAAGTCTCTCACTGTTTCCATTGTTTCCCCATCTATTTGCCATGAAGTGATGGGACCGGATGCCATGATTTTCATTTTTTGAATGTTGAGTTTTAAGCCAGCTTTTTACTCTCCTCTTTCACTTTCATCAAGAGGCTCTTTAGTTCCTCTTTGCTTTCTGCCATAAGAGTGGTGTCATCTGCATACCTGCATATCTGAGGTTACTGATATTTCTCCCAGCAATGTTGAATCCCACCCGGGATTTCGCATGATGTACTCTGCATATAAGTTAAATAAGCAAGTTGACAATATGCAGCCTTGATGTATTCCTTCCCCAATTTGGAATCAGTCTGTTGTTCCATGTCCAGTTCTAACTGTTGCTTCTTGACCTGCATACAGATTTCTCAGGAGGCAGATAAGGTGATCTGGTATTCCCATCTCTTTTAGAATTTTCCACAGTTTGTTGTGATCCACACAGTCAAAGGCTTTAGCATAGTCAATGAAGCAGAAGTAGATGTTTTTCTGAAACTCTCTTGCTTTTTCTGTGATCCAACAGATGTTGGCAATTTGATTTCTGGTTCCCCTGCTTTTTCTAAACCCACTTGGTACATCTGGAAGCTCTCGGTTCATGTACTGTTGAAGCCTAGCTTGGAGAATTTTGAGCATTACTTTGCTAACATGTGAGATGAGTGCAATTGTGGGGTAGTGGAACATTCTTCGGCATTGCCTTTCTTTGGGATTGGAATGAAAACGGACCTTTTCCAGTCCTGTGGCCACTGCTGGGTTTTCCAAATTTGCTGGCATATTGAGTGCAGCACTTTCACAGCATCATCTTTTAGGATTTGAAATAGCTCAACTGGAATTCCATCACCTCCACTAGTTTGTTTGTTGCGATGCTTCCTAAGGGCCACTTGACTTTGCACTCCAGGATGTCTGGTTCTAGGTGAATGATCACACCATCATGGATATCTGGGTCATTCAGATCTTTTTTGTATAGTTCTTCTGTGTGTTCTTGCCACCTCCTCTTAATATCTTCTGCTTCTATTAAATCCGTACCATTTCTGTCCTTTATTGTGCCCATCTTTGCTTGAAATGTCCCCTTGGTGTCTCTAATTTTCTTGAAGAGATCTCTAGTCTTTCCCATTCTATTTTTTTTCTTCTCTCTCTCTCTCTATTTCTCTGCATTGATCACTTTATCTCTCCTTGCTGTTCTTTGGAACTCTGCATTCAGATGGGCATAGCTTTCATTTTCTCCTTTGCCTTTTGTTTCTCTTTTTTCTCAGCTATTTGTAAGGCCTCCTCAGACAACCATTTTACCTTTTTCATTTTTTCTTGGGGATGGTCTTGATCACTGCCTCCTGTACAATGTTATAAGCATCCATCTTTGGTTGCAAAGAATATAATCAATCTGATTTCGGTAGTCACCATCTGGTGATGTCCATGTATAGAGTTGTCTCTTGTGTTGTTGGAAGAGGGTGTTTTCTATGACCAGTGTGTTCTCTTGGCAAAACTCTATTTGCTTTTGCCCTGCTTCATTTTGTACTCCAAGGCCAAACTTGCCTGTTACTTCAGGTATCTCTTGACTTCCTACTTTTGCATTCCAGTCCCCTATGATGAAAAGAATATCTTTTTTTGTGTTAGTTCTAGGAGGTCTTGTAGGTCTTCAACTTCAACTTCTTCAGCATTAGTGGTTGGGGCATAGACTTGGATTCCTGTGATAATAAATGATTTGCCTTGGAAATGAACAGAGATCATCTGTCACTTTTGAGATTGCACCCAAGTACTGCATTTCAGACTCTTTTGTTGTCTGTGAGAGCTACTGCATTTCTCCTAAGGGTTTCTTGCCCACAGTAGTAGATATAATGGTCATCTGAATTAAATTAGCCCATTCCATTCCCTTTAGTTTACTGATTCCTAAAATGTCAATGTTCACTCTTCCCATCTCCTGTCTGACCACTTCCAATTTACCTTGATTCATGGACCTAACATTCTAGGTTCTTGTGCAGTTTTGTCTGAAAGCATCCGCCTTTCCTTCCATCACCAGTCACATCCACCACTGGGAGTTGTTTTCGCTTTGGCTCAGCCTCTCATTCTTGCTGGAGCTCTTTCTCCACGGATCTCCAGTAACATATTGGGACCTACCAACCTGGGGAGTTCATCTTTCAGTGTTATACCTTTTTGCCTTTTTATACTGCTCATGGGGTTCTCAAGGCAAGAATACTGAAGTGGTTTGCCATCCCCTTCTTCAGTGGACCACGTTTTGTCAGAACTTTCCACCATGACCTGTCCATCTTAGATGGCCCTACACGGCATGGCTCATAGTTTCACTGAGTCAGACCAGGCTGTGATCCAAGTGATTAAGTGAGTATTAGTTACATAATCACAATAGTAAAAGATGTTTATCAGTTTTCACAATCAATAGCCAGACAAAAAAGATAATTACAATTTCAAGCCATAATGGGAACAATAGCAATATAAAATAATAATATAAATAATATAAATAATATTTATATTAATAATATTTAATATTAATTAATTAAGAATAATATTTATTATATAAATAATATAAATAGCAATATAAAATAATTACATATAATTTGGGGGGTCATGCAAAGTGCTGTGGCAAGTGGAAATGTATACATGCACATGTTTTCATCTGCTCAGCCAGTCTGTGTCTTTTGGTTGGTGCATTTAATCCATTTACATTGAAGGTCATTATCGATATGTATGATCCTATTACCATTTTCTTAATTGTTTTGGGTTTATTTTCTGTAGGTAGGTCTTTTCCTTCTCTTATTTTCTGCCTAGAGAATTTCCTTTAACATTTCTTGTGAAGCTGGTTTTGTGGTGGTGAATTGTCTTAACTTTTGCTTGTCTGGAAAGCTTTTGATTTCTCCATCAAATCTGAAGGAAAGGCTTGCTGGGCAGAGTGTTCTTGGTTATAGGTTCTTCCCTTTTATCACTTTAAATATGTCATCCCATTCCCTTCTGTGTTGTAATGTTTCTGTTGAGAAATCGGCTGATAGCCTGATAGGAGTCGCCTTGTGTGTTAATTGTCATTTTTCCTTGTTGCTTTTAATATTTTATCTTTGTCTTTCATTTTTGTCCATTTGATTACTATGTGTCTTGGTGTGTTCCTCCTTGGATTCATCCTGCTTGGGACTATCTGTGCTTCCTGGACTTGGTTGATTATTTCCTTTCCCACATTAGGAAAGTTTTCAGCTAATATCTCTTCAAATATTTTTCAAGTCCTTTTCTCTCTCTTCTCCTTCTGGGACCCCTATAATGCAAACATTCATGTGTTTAACACTTCGCTGGTGACCCAGAAGGCAAAGAATTTGCCTGCAGTGCAGGAGACCTGGGTTTGATCCCTGGCTCAGGAAGAGCCCCCTGGAGAAGGAAATGGCAGCCCTCTCCAGTATTCTTGCCTGGAGAATCCCATGGACAGAGGGACCTGGCAGGCTACAGTCCATGGTTTTGCAAAGAATCCTACATGGCCACACAACTGACATTTTCACTTTCAGAGGTCTCTTTATTGTTGTTCAGTCATAGCAACACTACTGTTGCTCAGTTGTGCTGACTCTTTGCAACCCCATGGATTGCAGCATGCCAGGCTTCCCTGTCCTTGGCCATCCCCCAGAGTTTGCTCAAACTTATGTCCATTAAGTCAGTGATGCCATCCAACCATCTTATCCTCTGTCATCCCCTCTTCCTCCTGCCTTCAATCTTTCCCAGCATCAAGGTCTTTTCCAATGAGTAGACTCTTCACATCAGGTCTCTTAGACTGTCTTCATTTCTCTTCATTTTTTTTTCTTCTATATTCTGTTCTGCAGCAGTGATTTCCACCATTCTGTTCTCCAGGTCATTTATCTGTGCTTCTGCCTCAGTTATTCTGCTGTGGATTCCTTCTTGAGTATTATTCATCTCTGTTTGTTTGTTAGTGCTTGTAGGTCTTTGGTAAACATTTCTTGCATCCTCTCAATCTTTGCCTCCATTCTTTTTCCAAGATCCTGCATCATATTCACTGTCATTATTCTGAATTCCTTTTCTAGAAGTTGCCTATTTCCACTTCATTTAGTTGTTTTTCTGGGATTTTATCTGTCCCTTCATCTGGGACTTAACTTTCTGCTTTTCATGCTGATAAACTTTCTGTAATGTGGTTTTGTTTTATTTGTTGTGTGATTGTGGTTCTTCTTGCTTCTTCTGTCTGCCCTCTGATGGAGGAGGCTAAGGAAAGCTTAGCTTCCTGATGGGAAGAACTGGTGGTGGGAAAAATTGGATGTTGCTCTGGTGGGCTCTGCTTCACTTGCCCAGTAAAGCTTTAATCCAATTAAAGGGAGGGGTTACCCTCCCTTCCTGGTAGTTTTTTTTACCTGAGACAAAGGTTTTGCCCAACCCTGAGGTCTTTGGGCTCTATGCTTGGGTTAATGGGGAACTCCAAAAGGGTTTATGCCAAAGGGGACCTTCCCAGACAGCTGCTGCCAGTCCCCCCATCCCTGTGGTGGGCCCCTGATGACCCATGCCTCCACAAGAGACCCTCCAACACTAGCAGGTAGTTTTGGTTCAGTTTCCTGTGGAGTCACTGCTCCTTTCCTCTGGATCTTGGTGCATGCGAGGTTTTGTTTGTGCCATCCAAGACTGGATGGACTGTTTTCCCCAGTCCTATGGAAGTCTTGTAATCAAATCCTGCTGGCCTTCGTGGTCAGATTCCTTGGGGATTCCCAGTCCCTTTGTCGGATCCCCAGGCTGGGGAGCCTGATGTGGGGTTCTGAACCTTCACAACGGTGGGAGAACTTCTTTGGTATTACTGTTCTCCAGTTTGTGGGTCACCCAACTGGCGGGTATGGGATTTGATTTTATCATGATTGTGCCCCTCCTACTGTCTTGCTGTGGCTTCTTTGTCTTTGGATGCAGGGTACCTTTTTCGGATGGGTTCTGGCGTCCTCCTGTGGATGGTTGTTCAACAGCTAGTTGTGATTTTGGGGCTCTCACAGGAGGAGATGAGCACACAGTCTTCTATTCTGCCATCTTGAACTGGAATTTACAAAATTTACCCTTTTAAGTGTATCATTCAGTGACATAAAATACATTCACAATGATGTATAAAAATCACCACTATTTCTGAACTTTTTCATCACCCCAAAGATTCTGTACCCATCAGAATAACTCCCCATTCCCTCCTCCACCCACCTCCTGGTAATCTTTATTCTGCTTTCTGTCTTAATGAGTTTGCCTTTTCTAGGTACCTCATGTAAGTAGAATCATATTAATATATTTGTCCTTTGCGTGCTCAGTTGCTCAGTCATGTCCAATTCTGCTGCTGCTGCTGCTAAGTCACTTCAGTCGTGTCTGACTGTATGCAACCCCATAGCTGGCAGCCCACCAGGCTCCTCCATCCCTGGGATTCTCCAGGCAAGAACACTGGAGTGGGTTACCATTTCCTTCTTCAATGCATGCATGCATGCATGCTAAGTTGCTTCAGTCATGTCCGACTCTGTGCAACCCCATGGACAGCAAACCATCAGGCTCCTCTGTCCACGGGACTCTCCAGGCAAGAATACTGGGGTGGGTTGCCATTTCCTTCTCCAGTCCAGTTCTACAACCTCATGAACTATATAGCCTGTCAAGCCCCTCTGTCCACAGAAATTTCCAGGCAAGGATACTAGAGTGGTTGTTATATCCTTCTTCAGGGGATCTTCCCGACCCAGGGATCTAACCCACATCTCTTGAGTCTCCTGCATTGGCAGGCGGGTTCTTTACCACTGTGCCGCATGGGAAGCCCCACATTTGGCCTTTAGTATCTAGCTTGCTACACTGAGAATAATACTTAATTCATCCATCTGTAGAGTGTATCAGAATTTTATTCCATCTTAAAAGGCTGAATGATATTCCCTTGTATGTATATAACACATTTTGTTTATTCATTTGTTGATGGACACTTCATTTATATCTACCTTTTGGCTATGAACTGAGTATATATGTTCATATATTTATGTATTCTGTGAACATGAGTATATAAGTATCTACTTTCAGTTCTTTTGGGTGTGTTCCTAGGAGTGGAATTACTGAATCACATGGTAATTTTATGTTTAATTTTGAGAAATCACCAAACTGTTTTACATAGTGGCTGCACCATTTTACATTCCTACCAGCAATGCACAAAGGTACCAGTTTCTCCACATCCTCACCAGTACTTATTTTTCTTCTTTTCCTTCTCTCTTTCTTCCTTCCATTTTTAAAAATAGAACCCATTCTATTGGGGGTGAAGTTGTATCTCATTGTGGTTTTGATTTTCATTTCCCTAATGACTAGTGATACTGAACATTTTTTCATGTGTTTACTGTCTGTTGTATATTTATTCAAATCCTTTGTGCATCTGTGCTTGTTTATTTTTTTAAATTTATTATTTATTTATTTATTTGGCTGTGCTAGATCTTAATTGCGGCACAGGGGATCTTTTTGTTCGAGCTTGTGGGATCTTTAGTTGTGGCATATGGGATCTGGTACCCTGACTAGGGATCGAATCTGGGTCCCTTGCATTGGGAGCACAGAGTCTTAGCTACTGGACCACAAGGGAAGTCCTCCTTTGCCCATGTTTTGAATTGGTTTGTTGATTTAGTGGGAGAGCTATATGCCCAAATCTATCTGTTCTTCGAAGATGTTCTAGGAGTTTTGATGTTCATTTGGTATTTTATGTCTAACATATCTAGAAAATGCCCCACAGGAAATTTTTTCATGTTTCAATGACAATGGTGTCACATATGTGGCAGATCTCCCTTTGTAATAGATGAAGCAGGCAATGATTCCAAGTTGCTTCCCATGTACCTGGGCTGTTTTCAGTGTTTTCCTCCTGTTTCTGTATGGCATACTTCCAGAAAAGAATTTTTGGCCAGACTGATTGGAAGTGATTTGTGTGTGACTCCCAAGGCTTCAGTGTTAAACTTCACTTTCCTTTGGGTTTGAAACTTTTGTTTCAGTGAACAAAAACATCTTCACTCTTTGACTTGCAAATGAGAAATTCATTTCTGATTGAAAATTAATTTCATTTTCTAATTGAAATTCATTTTATAATTTGAAATTCATTCATATTCAATTTCACATGTCATAATTGAGAGAATCTGCTTCTGTTCCAGCAATGTCAGCTCTGACACAAGTTTGCCACATGCTCTTTTAACTTAAAAGCTATAATACAACCCAAGAGCTAAATAAATTCAGTGCTAGAGATATTGATAAATGCAACTAACTTCTGACCTTTCTCAGGAAGCTCAAGGTTAAAACTTTTATGTGTGGTTTTGAGGCGGTAGAACTATAGAGGACATTTAAAAGTGTCAAACATGTTTGTAACAAAAGACTCAATTGAACACATCTGAGTACATTTCTTTATGTCTTTTATGGTAGTGCTAACATGTGGGTTCAATTAAAAGGAACAATCGCAGAAATGATAGAAAAGAACTCCCATATATGGAGTACTCACTACACCCCAGGCACCATGCCAAATGTTTTCCAGGTATGATGGTGTTTAAAGATTACAAATCAGGAAAATGAAACTCTAAGATACAAGAAAATTGCTCAGGTCACACACTTGGTAAATGGCAGAGACTGGATATAAAGTCAGATCAGTGTGACTCTATAACAGAAATACAACAGCTGGATGGAGGAAAAACAAAGAAATACATTTCAAATAGTTTAATATTATTGTGACTGGCTGAAGGCAAAAGAGATGTCATCTAGAAAATAGGAGATTTAAGGAGATAGACTTTTTCTTTAAACTGTGTTGGAAATGTTTCATAAAAATGTGGAAAGCCAAGTGCTCGTCTTAAACTTCTGGATTGATGCTAGTATCTTCTTTAAGTGTGTTGCAGTTTTTCTTTTCATTTTCAAATTTTGGATTAAAATACTTTGTTTATGTTTTGATTGGCTTTTGTATTGTCTATTATTCCCTCCTCATTGGCCTTACTGCTTCTTTCTGAACAAAATGCTACTTCAAATGTTTCCTTTCCTAATTCTTACCATGCCCCCATCTTTCAACTCTAAGCCTTTCCCTAAACCTGCCTTTAATGGATTCAGTTTCCTCATTTGAGGTTTCAAAGTCTCCAGTTAATATATCTTTGTCTATAGTATAGTTTTTGGTTCTTGGCATCCATACTTTTGAGACTTTTGTCTTATAGTTCCTCATTTGTGACCTTTTTTGTTTTCCTTTTGTTTGTTTTTGACTTTTTTCTACCCTGTCTTTTTGAATTTGTGGCCCTTTTCTTTAGGTCAAAGCCTAAAGAAAGAAGTTTCTAGAATCTCTCTTACTAAACCAATTTTCAACTTTCTAAAATGTAAAAACTAGTTTTTTCAAATTGATCATAAATCTGCTCTTGGATCAATCAGTCATGACCAGTTGGGTCGTGACCAGAATCCCATCGTACAAAATGGCTGCTGGGAGTCTACTGATACAGACTCTGTTAGGGGCATTCCTAGAAAAGGCAAAATGTTTACTAGCCAGGTACTCATCCAAGAGGTGCCTTCTACATTCTGTAGACCAGCGCATAGGAAAACATTATGATGTCCTTGTAAATAAGATGGAGAAACATAAACTGAATCCTGGGGAATTCGGTGCAATTGTAAGTGTTTGAACAACCAAATGCAAAGAAGGTTCACTGATGTTACCCTGCAGGCAGGTCATTAGTGATGAGCTGGAAGGCTCTGCTCAACCTGCCCTGATTTTGGCATTTCTCTCAGTGATTCAGATGAGCTCTCACTAGAATGCAAGTGCCCACATGAACAGAGGCTATGGCCCTGGCTTCCTTGGTGCTATCAGGCCACATTAAGAAAGTGATAGTCGTTTGTCATTTTCTGACTACCCTCAGCTCCCCTTCCAGAGTATATTATCCTCCAGTCTTAAAGCAACTGCCATTAGAGCTCTCCTGGGAATAAGTAATGCCAAGATAGGGAAATGGCTGGAGTTCACTAGTCTCCCCTACCCCTACTCCCAACCTTTTCTCTATTCTCTTTTCCTGGGACACCATTTACTGAACATTAGGCTTTTGGATTTCATCTGTTCTTTCACATTTCTCTCTTTTCATCCTATGCTGTAGGAGATTTCCTCCCTTTTATATTGCAATTTGTGAACATTTTATTTCTGTTATCACATTTTAAATCTCTAATTGCTTCTCTAATTATTCTTTTTAAAATCTTATGTTTTTATAAAAATCTTTCTTAACTCTCTTGAGTCAGCTTTTATTCTATTCCCTGATTATTTTTTTTCCCACCAGAATTTGTTTTTCACATTTATATATCTTGATCTTTCCCTCTCTAGCTGCTGGATCTGCCGTTATTTTGGTGATCTTTGCTTACCTGCTCATATTTAAGAAAGAAGGTCCACGTAAGTGGGGTGACATCTCTCCACTGATAATTCTGACTGGGTGCTCTGGACATGAGGTGGGAGAGTTGAGTGGAAGGTCCTTTTTAGGCTGAGCTTGCCTGATGGCCAGAATGAGAACTTTACTGTGAGACATAAAGCTGATGACTGAAATCCGTAGATCTCCAGTGTGGAGAACTGTCTAATCTGTTTAGAGAAGAGCTGTCTGGGGCTTGTTTACTTTTGCTTGAGGGTAAAGGCCAGTTGCCTGTACTTACTACATGTGAGGGAGGGACGGGAGGGTGGAAGTGGATGGTGGAGAAAAGCAGGTGGGTACAGTTGATCCACCTTCAGAGCTTGCCGGGTTCCCTGGGCTGACTGGCAGCCATTCTCTGCAACCCTCATAGCTTGTCCTGGGCTGGCCGTCTAAGGCATCCTTTACCTGTAAGCCCTCTTCTGTCAACTTTCTGGCTTCCAGATATATGCCAGCTGTCTCATCCCCAAGTGATACCTCCTTACTCTGTTCTCCATTAGATACGAGTTTATTCCTTTGTGTACTTCTGTTCCTTTTGTACAAAAAGCCAAGGCACAGAGAGCATGTCTGGTTCATTAATAAAAAACAACAATACACATTTACTGTTTGTTATCCTGCAAGTAATATTTCTAGCAAGAGAACTGTAAATTAATGTAATGGTCCATTAAAATAAGCAAATAATTTTTTATAAGTTAAAAAAGTATACAAGTAATATATAAAAACATGCTTCTTATAGAAATGCAAATACAGAAACATGTGGATTATAAAGAGAATTTGACTTTTCCCTTATTTTTTTCCCCAACACAGTTCTGCTCTTTCCCCGGGAAGCAGCTGCTGTTAGTTACTGGCTATGTATCCTTGACTATTGCTAATGTATTTGTATATCTGTATGTGTCTGGTTATCAGGCTGTTTGTACTTTTTATTTAGATAGGATCAAGTTTCATATGTTGTTTTGTGAATATTGACTCGGCCATATGTCTTGGCTAGCTTTTCATGGTAGATGTACAGCAATCATTATTTCCTCTACTGGTTGCCATTTAAGGAGTCTGCAGTTTTGTTTTTTTTCCAAAAGGCAAAATCTATTACTTTCCTGTTTCTTTGACCCTTAGCATGCTTTCCACTCACACTGTCATAACTGTAAAGAATCCCAGTGAATTAAACTGAAAAAAAATGTGACTGGATGAAATATAGCAAATTGAACAGATCATAACATGTGATAATATTTAGAGGTACAGTGCTAAAACTTCTTTATTAAAATTCATATTATCCTACCTCAGGTAGTGAATGGAACAAAATCAAATCACAGTTATTTTGCTCACAGTTAAGAAGGCAAATCAGCTTGAATGTTGTCTCTCAAACGTACTAATAACAAATGTCCAGGCTTAAAATATCCTTACTTTTTTCCTACTGTTCTTTTCCTACTATTCCCTGCCTATTTTTCTGGTTTATTCACCATGTTTTAAGTTCTTGATTTATTCCTTGTTCTTTTTGTTATAGGTCTTGAAATTGGAATCAGTTTAACCTCAAAAAAAATAATCAGTGTTAATTTTCAGATGAATCCTCTTTATAACAGTGTATAAGAATATCTATGACAAAAAATACACACTTTTGACTCTGTGGCAGAATGATACCCCTATACACCCCCATTCCCTCCACTTCCCACTTTCACATTTCTTCATCTGTAGAAATCTGTGCTCACTGGTCGCCTCTTTGTAAGGTTGGATCACAACTCCAGCTTACACTGTGCTTGTAACAAATTCATTGAGCACTAAGCTATGTTAGGCGCTGTTATATGCATTTCATTTTCATTATCTCATTTAATCCTCAAAATAGTCCCACACATTAGATTTAGAGAGGTTAAGGTACTTGTTTAAAAGTCAGACAGTAAGTGGTAGAGCTAAGCTTCAAACCTGGGTCTGCCTAACACCAAAGCTTGAGCTCTGGCCTCTGTGCTGCACATTCACCACTCAGCCAGTGAACCCTCGTGACTGGGTGAGAAGAGAAACCTCGCTGGGAGGGTGGATGATGGCCCCCCCTAAAGGTATTCACATCCTCATCTCTGGAACCTGTAAATGTTATTTTTTATGGTGAAAAAGGACTTTGCAAATGTGATTAAGAACCTCAAGATGGGAAGATTATCTTGGATTATCCAGGTGAGACCTAAACACAGTCACATAGATCATCATGCAAGGGGGGCAGGGGATCTGACTGCACAGAACAATTGGGAAAACAGTGTGATCATGGAAGCAGAGTGCAGTGATCAACCAGAAACCAAGAAATGCCAGCTGCTACCAGAAGCTAGGAAGGGAAGGACTGATTTTCTTTTTTTGGTGGGGGGGAAGGACTGATTTTCTCCTGGAGCCTCTGGAGAAAGCATGGCCCTGCTGACACCTTGGTTTGGCCCAGTGATATCAGTTTCAGACTTCTGGCCTCCAGAACTGTGAGAGAATAAGTTTCTGTTGTTTTAAGCCATTAAGTTTGTGGTGATTTTTTATGGCAATCACAGGTGACTTTGTGACCTCTCCAGGCCAGTTTCCTTATGTAAATGAGAATATTAATGGTAATACTTAGAATTTAAAAAATGTACAGTGCTAGCTTTTCCTTGCACAAGGTGAATGCTTGACAGAACTATTACCGCTTTTAGGATCTGATAGGAAGACGTTTGCAGGGCTTTGAGAACACACAAGGAGGAGGGGCAGTTAACCCAGCCTCTGGTTCATAAACGCACCCAACCATCCAGTAAGGTTAATGAAGAAGTTAAAATTGATTTTAAAAGACAATATATAGCATTTTTTTGGCCAAATGACAGAGTTCACACACAAAAAAATCTCCACCCCTAATTTCTAAGAGTGACTGCAATCATCAGAGAAACCCTTTTCAGGTGATAACTCTTATTACCTGGTAGATGCCCCGGTGACTTTCTTATTTTTCTAGAGGTGATTCTGAATGGTCATTCCAGGACACATTAATTAATGGACCATAAAAATAAACACTGCAACTGGAGACTGGAAGTGTAAATTCAGTTGCCTATCAGGAATGTAATCTGTGACCATGACACTTTGTCCATAGGAATGAACAGAGGGAGGGCTGGGCTGGTCTAGGGACTTGGTTCCCAGGCTTGTAAGGATTATTTCTCTCTGAGGGCTGGACAGGAGCTGGGCCAGAGAGTTTGCCTTTGAGCTGTTCCCATTTGTTCATCCAGCTCCCGGAGAGACGTCATTGCCTTCATTATGGGTTGCTCTGGGCTAGTGATGGAGGAGTTAGCAGGGTGGCCTGGAGTGGCTCTCTGCAGGCTGGTGCCAGCTGACACATGCCACTTAGGTTTCCAAGGAGCCAAGCTGTCCCCACTCACGCATGGCTGATGCACTTGTGGCTAAATGCGGTGCCGCTAGGGCCCCAGGCCAGATTCAGGGCAGGAAATAGAATGCCACCTCCATCACCAGGGAAACAATGGTCTGCGTGCATGATTTAAACCGGGGCCAACAAGAAAGCTCAAAGGCACAGTCAGCAGAGGAAGGGAGACAAGAGAATGGCTTGCATGGATTTTGTCTTGGGTTATGACTGTTGACAAGCCACTTAACTGCCCCCATGTTTAGGTTTATCTGCATGTAAGATGGAGGGAACAATACGCATCTCACAGGGGACTTATGAAAACAACATTTCTGATAGACCACTCGGAATCCATGGATGGAAGGTGGTATGTAAGTGCAGATGGTAAACTTATTGTGTGTGTATGTTTTCAGCAGGTGCTTTAAGGGCATGCAGACCCTCTAGAAAACACATTTAGAGTCTGACTGAAAACAAACAATAGTAAAAACTAACAATCTTAAGTGCATGGATTTGTCTTTGGTTTTGTGCAGCTATCGGGGAATTACATGTGTAATTCAGACTTCAAATCTATTTTATTTTCAAACATTGCTGTGATTAGTCGTACTTAAGGCTCAAATCATTTGAGGATGCTGTACTTGATTGTTTGCAGATGTTTGCCAACTTTGTTCTAAAAAAATTCCCAAATTAATTCTACTGTATAGTTTAATGAGTTGCATGTGTAGTCTGGAATGTTTGTTTCCAAATTGGAAGGGGGCAAAAATCTTTTTAAAAAACAAAGTACAAAGAGGAAGCCTTTCTCTATCCCTGAGGGTTTACTGTTTCTGAGGAGTCCTGAGTCTGTTACATATACATTTGTTTTGTTCATTTAAGGTTAAGCAATCGACCTCTGACCTCCCTATAAGGTTATTAAATGTTGTTTTCTGTCAGCTGGGTTCCTGGGGGAGTCTGTTCTTGGTGAATTAACCTCTCTCTTGTGCATACTGTTGTCTAGAATAATTCCTGTGGGTCCAGATGAATCATGACTATTACAGAAAAAAATAACACAAATAATACACTTAAAAGTTAGATAATTATATAAATGAAATATAAAAAAGAAAGATTGTTTGCAATTCTCTGATACAGAATTAACCATGTTGGCATATATGTATATTTTAAACAAAAATGGGATTCTAATGTCTGTACTTGGCTGTTTTGTAACCTGCTTTTGGGGTGAAACCTTCCCCTATTGGATCTGGGAGGAACACCATAGATCCTCAGAGTGTCTGGCCCACAGTGAGGAGGGGTCCTACTTTGGTTGCAGGCATGGCGGTGGGGGTCCGGGGTGGAATGAGGGCCTCAGAGCATCAGTCAGCATTTATGAAAGAAGTTTCAAAGACTTGTTCTCTCAGATGTCACTCCACTTCCTTAGCGCTAATGTGTTTTGGCAACAGCACACATCCCGGAACTGGTAAACACTTACTGATTTTAGTTTCTGTGTGGACGATGATCCTGTGCCCTCCCGATCCATTTACATTCCATCAGATCCACTGGTTCCCTCTTCCTCCCTTTTTTTCCATACTAACAGAACTTGATCAGGCATGCAGCACAATGCACAAATCTTATAGCCTTTTGAATTGAATACTGCAGACCTATATGCACATATACATGAACCAGTGTAACCACCACCCAGGATATAAAACATCTCCAACATCCCAGAAGTGGCTCTGTGTCCCCTCTGAGTCAGTCCCTCCTACCTCTAGGTAATCATTCTGCCCAGTCTTAGACACTAATTTTACCATGTTATTTCCCACCTAAAAACATTCCACAGGATTACTGTCCTTTTATCTTGCTCCTTTGGGTCTAAATGTCTCTGCTTGACTTTCCAGGTCCACTTTCTTAAGAGTCCTGCCTGCTGAATCATCTGGGCCTCCATTGACACCTCGTGGCCCAAGGCCAGTATGTGCCCTGTCACTCCCATCTGCCAGACTCGCTCTGGAGCTTTGTTCCCTTCGTGCCCTCACCGTTCCCTGGCCTGCCTGAATCTCACCCATCCTTCAAGGCTCTGCTCAAGTCCTGCTTCCACCAAGAAGTCCTTTCACTTTGCTAAAATTTGTTTCCAATTTCTTTACCTCCCACTTACACTCTGAATTGGTTGACATCAAGTAACCAAGTTTCTGCAGAGACTTTGGGCCAAGGAAGGCAGGCCACGCTGCCATCCCTGCTTACAACTCCCAGTACCCTTTCAACAGGCAGCAGCACAGAGTTTTCCAAACCTCCCTTCTTCTCTCACACATTCTCTTGCATCAGGGGGCTGCCTCATTTCTGCTGCTCCCCAACCCCAAACCCTGCTCCCGGTCTGTCTAGCCCCCTCTCTCCTTCCCCTTCTTGGTGCTTTGCTACCCACCTCACCAAATTCTCTCCTCCAGACTCAGATTCTACCCATTCTTTAGATTTGACAGGAAAATTCCTGAGACCAAGCTCTCCTCAGAGGGTTGGGATAGATTGAGGGCTGAGAATTTGAGCAGATGAAGATGGGCTTTTTTTTTTATCAGATATGGGAGGCCTGGAAATGCTGGTACATCACATGATTTTGCCCTATCCCACCCACATCCTTCACACCCAGCAGTTAGCGGCTGTCCCATCTTCTCTGTTGTTCCAGTGTGTTAACCTTGCTCCCACCCAGACTTTCTGAGTTTCCCATGGCACAGCAGAGATCTGAGCTCACAGGTATCAGCACAATAAAGGGTTTAAATAAAATATTGCTGTTAAAGTGCTTAGCACAATGTCTGCCATGGTCAGGCTTGGGGCTAATATAAAAAGCCTGCAACTCTTTCTCTGATTCCTGTCAAGCCAGGTGTGTTAGGGGTCTCAGAGTGAGTGTGTGTGTGTGTGTGTGTGTGTGGCCAGAAACCCTATCTACTATAGTGAACACAGGCCCTGGGGCCATGGCCAGCTCTGCACTGACTCTCCCTGGGACCCTCAGTCTCTTCTTGAGGAAAATAAGAATCATAGTCCATGCAACTTAGATGAGTGTAAGTGTGAGCACATGTCAAAGCACTTTGCAGGTGGGGACACCTTACCAGTATGAGCCGACAGGCAGTACAAAATGTTGGCATGAAACTTACTGGCCTAGCTCCAACTTGCAAATATAATTGTGTTTTTAAAGTGGCGGTTGGAAAATGCAGCACCCCCCCCAAAGAAAATTGGGTTCTAGACAAGATGTTTCAATTAGACTCCTTCAGCTGTAAGCAGACTCGGGAGTTTGGCTGCCTGCATTGATATACAGGGTCTTACACAGACTTACAACAAAAGTCTGTCTAGTCCAAGATATGGTTTTTCCAGTAGTCGTGTACGGATGTGAGAGTTGGACTATAACGAAAGCTGAGCGCCGAAGAATTGATGCTTTTGAACTGTGGTGTTGGAGAAGACTCGAGAGTCCATTCGACTGCAAGGAGATCCAACCAGTCCATCCTAAAGGAAACTGGTCCTGAATATTCATTGGAAGGACTGATGCTGAAGCTGAGACTCCAATACTTTGGCCACCTGATGCGAAGAACTGACTCACTTGAAAAGACCCTGATACTGGGAAAGATTGAAGGTGGGAGGAGAAGGGGACGACAGAGGATGAGATGGTTGGATTGCATCACCGACTCGATGGACATGAGTTTGAGTAAGCTCCAGGAGTTGGTGATGGACATGGAAGCCTGGCATGCTACAGTCCATAGGGTCACAAAGAGTCAGACATGACTGAGCAACTGAACTGAACTGAACACTAACTTTGGAAAGTGACTTTGTCATCCCAAGCCTCAGTTTACTCACCTGTGAAATGGGGATATAGTTTCTTTCTCTTAGAATTGTTGTAGGGGCCAAAGTAATTTATGTGACAATATAGCACAGTGCCTGACACATAGGAATGCTTGATAAATAATAGTGCTTTTATTATTTCCTAGTAAGTGTTGCTCTGGACATGTTGAATGAATGAATAGCTGCTAGTGTGGATTTGATTTATGAGGGTCCTTTCTGTTCTTCTCTGATATTTTCAGGCTGCTTCCATCTGACCGTGCTTGGCTGGGAACAATTTTGACTAGCCATGTGAGAAAGGAATTGACAAAATGAAAAGCTTCAACCAGAGGTAGAAATGCTGCCTACAGAAGACAGTGAGATCCTGGAAGCAAACCCACCAGCCACCTGAGAGCTAGCAAGGAGGGTCCCTGAGGCCCAGGCCTGTCACAAAGCTGTCATTTCCCTCTCTGCTTCTTCAGAGAGCCCAACTTGCCTCTGGTTTCATTCCTAAGTGCAATTCCTGGACTCATCCTGGCAGGACTTTTGGTATCTTTCTGGGTAGCCAGATGAGATAAGCAGTAGACGATTTTCTACAAAAGAATAAGTAACCATTGTAATATCTAGGGGCCCCTACCCTGTGCCCACTCCCTGCACCCCCCGCCCCATCTCCTCAGACAATTGTCAGGGATGAGCCTGTGGGCAGAGGCCAATTTCATGACACACACACCCTTCTCAAATCCAGAAAGCAGGGTGGAGATTTCCATGGTCACTCTGAGGGCAACAGTTTGGTCCAGACTTTACCTTTGACTTACTCAGTGGCCTTTAAAAAGTCCCTTCTCCTCCCCAGATCTCAGACTCTCCATCTACAAAATGATGGGGTTGACCCTTACAGTCTCTGAAGTTCCTCCTGTCTCTGAAGGTGGCAGCGTGGTGTGAGTTATCAACCTCAGTTGCAATTCTGGCTCCACTGTTTTCTGACTGTGTGGCCTTGGGTGAGCCCCATAAGTTCTTTAGGTTGATCCCCCTCTGTAAAATGGGGTGATAAATAGTAATCTACCCTATAGGGTTGTGCATGCCTTCTCAGTCCCTCAGTTGTGTCTGACTCTGCAACCCTGAGGACTGTAGTCTACCAGATTCCTCTGTCCATGGGATTTCCCAGACAAGAATACTGGAGTGGGTTGCCATTTCCTTCTCCAGGAGCTCTTCCAGATCCAGGAATTGGACCCAAGTCTCCGAGTCTCCTGCATTGGCAGGATTCTTTACCACTGAACCACCTGGGAAACCCACACTATAGGGTTGTAGCAAAGTCTAAATAAGACATTTGCAGTTAAAGTACTTAGTACAGAATCTGCCCATGGTCAGGTTCAAGAAAGCAAGCTAAATATCAAAAGCCTGCACCCCCTACTCTGATTCCTGTCAGTCAGGCCAGGTGAGTTGGGCCCTGGAGTGATATATGTGTATATCTGTATGTCTGTCTGCGGATGCATGCCAGGGCATGTGGAGGGTTTGGCCTCTCCCAGAGCACTCTGGGAAAATCTGTCCAAGGAGTCTCCCTGAGGGTAACAGCTGAGTTGGAGCAGGCATCTCATTCAGCAGAAGCCACAGCTCATGGCCTTCTCTTCACTGCAGCATGTCCCAGTCTTTGGGGCTCCAGATATCTTCATTGCTTCTTAAGTAGTTTTACTTGAAGAGGCAATAACTGATCCCTCCCAGCTTGGATGCAAGCCGCTCCCATGAAGAAAAGCAACCTGTTCTATTGCTGTCCAGGGCTTTGCTCTGTCCTGGAGGGCTGCCCGAAGGCAAGGAGCCTTAGCTCTTCTTCTGGCCCCTGCACCCGGGTTCTGGGTTTTGAACTCAGGTCAGCTCTGTCTGAGGACTCAATCCCTTCTTTTTTCTGTTGTTGGACCACACAGTGTTTCTTTCACACTGGACACTCAGCTAAGTGATGCAGGAAGTAGGCCCCCGGGAAGGCAGATACCGCCTAGCAAAGCAGATAACCAAGTGAAGCCTCTGGATGCCTCTGGGGCCCGGGGCAGGCTCAGAGATAAGCGGAAATGCCAGGCTTATCGCTGCAGCCCGAGTTCTAGAGAAGCCATCCTGGCCAGCCCACCTCGTTCCCTGGGCTCCGGGCAGTCGGGCATCTCCAAGCAGAGTAAACAGTGGGCTGGCACGGCCGCAGCAGCAGGACAGGACTGTGCTCACTCCGGCACTTCGCAGTCCCAGCGCCAGAGGCCAGCAGCGGGCATCGAATTACACCCAGATACTTGCGGTAAGCAGGCCGGTCTGCTTTGAAGTAGGAACCCAAATAACAATTATTAGGTTCACAGGACAAAGGGAGCCTCAGTGACAATTGTCGCCCAGATCTGAGTCCTCTTGGACCAAGAAACTCCATCAGCAGAAACTTTTGGTTGATGAGTACAGCCTGGGGGTGGTCAACACAGGCCTTTCCTGACATAGTGGGCAGACAAGGCCAACGGGCAGCTAACCCCGAAGTTGTCCACGTTGAACCCTGCGAGGCTTTCTGAGGTTCTGTTTCATCTCTGGTTTCCTTTCGGGAGTAAGTGCAGCTTCGTGGAGGATGTGTTTGCACTTTCTGGTTGCACATCATGAGTGGTGCATGCGGAGTGGTGGCCTCGGGGGAGGTCAGGTGGCTGGGGGAGCTGATTTAGGTTTGGGAAGACACACCCTGGTCCCCTGCCCCCGCCCCACAATGAGGTGACTGAGTACGCTGCGGTGCTCGTAGGCTGTCCGTCTGAGGTGGGATGGGCGTGGTGAGGGGTGGTGAGTTCCGATCTCTACTGTTTTCATGTCCTTACTGTGTGCCAAGGGCTGGGCTGAGTGTTTTGCTTATCTGAATACTCAAATAGCCCTGAGGCTATTGCGCTGTTATGAGCCCCTTTTACAAATGAGGAACACTGTGTTCACAGAGGTTAAGTAAGTTCCAGCTGGCCCTTAAGGGCACTTAGGTGTACTTACCTACACAAGTAGGTAGTACACCTTTCCTCAAGATATGTGGCCTCCATCTCACAGAAAATTGTCTTATTTGATTTTATTAGAACAAGACCCTTCCCTGCCTTGTGCTGCCACAGTTGTTATACGTCCACAAACGTGCAAATTCTACCACATGTTGGCCTCCCCAAGATGTTGTACCTGTGAGCTCTGCAAAACCTACTTTCCATCCTGCTTCCCAGCAGCAAACACAATGAAGTCTTTGAGCAGTTCTTTCTGGTATTTGCCTCCAATTCTTTCCTCATCAATTTTGTTCATTATTTATGGATTTCCTTTTAAGAGAAATGAAGATTTAGCTCTCTCCATTTTCCCTTTGCAACTCTCATAATATTATATATCACTGCTTTAACTTAATGCAATATTTACTTTATTATGGCATAATATATATATATGTATATAATGAACATTATAATGTGTGTGCTGTGCTTAGCAGCTGTCTGACTCTTTGTGACCCCATGGACTGTAGCCCGCCAGGCTCCTCTGTCCATGGGGATTCTCCAGGCAAGAATACTGGATTGGGTTGTCATGCTCTCTCTAGGGGATCTTCCCAACCCAGGAGTTGAACCCAGGTCTCCCACATTGCAGGCAGATTCTTTACCATCTGAGCCACCAGGAAAACCCAAGAATACTGGAGAGAATTGCCATTCTCTTCTCCAGGGGATCTTCCCAACCCAGGAATCCAACAGGGGTCTCCTGCATTGTAGGAGGATTCTTTACCAGCTGAGCTACCAGGGAAGCCCAAAAGTCTGATGCTCTACCAACTGAACTATCCAGGCTCTTATATAAATATTATTCATTGAAAATTCAATCATGTGCTTAGAAATTTTTTTTTTAATTTTTTAGTTGGAAGATATTGCTTTACAATGCTGTGTTGCTTTTTGCTGTACAACCGTGCAAATCAGTCATAATTATATATATAATCCTTCTCTCTTTAGCCTCCCTCCCCTGCTCCCATCCCACCCCTCTAGGTCATCACAGAACTCCATGCCAGTCTCCCTGTAATCGTGTATTTTGATTTCATTCTTTCCTGGTCTCTGATTTTCTTGGAGACTCTGATTCCTTTTGTTCCCCTTTTGCCCCGTGGCCGGCATCATACTGATGGCTAACATCTGAGCGCTCACTGTGTGCCAAACTTTATTCCAGGCGCCTCGCAAGCATTCTCAAGTGACCCTCCTGACAACTCCATGAAGCATGTGCATTGTTATTATGTTACACTCCAGGAAATACAGACTGAGAGAGGTTAAATAAACTGGCCCACGATTCTGCCTAATAACGGGCAGAGGCAGGAGTTAAATCCTGGTCATCTGACCCTAGCCCCATACTCTTAACATTTTACATGTCTTTAACTCTGTTATATTTCATAATGCCTGTAGGATTTCTTTGATAAATTCCTTTCCTCTTTCTTTCCTTTCTCCACCTGAACTCCAGCTAATTAGATGTAGGATGAGCTTAATACACTGTCTCTCTTTTTTCTCCTAATGTACACATCTTCAACTTCCAGTTCTGTTTTCTGGAATATTATCTTATTCCAGATAAGATAATATCTTCTTATCCTTGTATTGGATTTTTAAATGTTAACATTCATATTTGTAATTCCCAAGGCCTCTCTTTTATTCCATGCTTGTTCTTTTTCCATGATACCCTCTTCTTTTTTAATGGATGGAAGAGTCTTTCACACTTTTCTGTGGTTACTAATGAGAGCCTTTTTTGAAACTTTCTTCTGTTTCTTTTTTCCCTGTTTCTGCCACGATTATATTTCTGTTTATTTGTTTTGGGGCGCCCCTTTTTATCTTGGGAGCTTTCTTTGAATACCTAGTGATCCTTTCTTTCTGTGCACATTTCAGAATAAGGCGCAGAAACCTGGGTGGTGGGTTGAGGCTTGTTGATCGCTTGGCTTTGTTGAGGATCAGATGATCCCCAGAGCATAGTACTGTTATATTGTGGACTGCTGCATCCCCAGAAACGGATCTGTGATCTGCAGGGAAGGTAGGGCAGGAGGAGAATCACAGCTTTGAATGGACTCCTCAGCCTTGAGTTTCTGCTCCTCTCTTCCTCCAACTGGGATCTCAGGGTCCACAAGCTTCTCTAAAGTTCTTCAGGAAAAGCTGGCTATCACCATAAAGACATTGGAAGACTCTTGGGGTTCAGTGCACACTGGCCACAGCCTCCGGCAAACAGAGGTCTACATGTGCTTTTCTGGGAGTGGATCAGCTGCCAGTCCTCACCCAGGAGAGATGAGGTGTCACTGCACTTGCTACTCTGTAACTATCCAGCTTGGCTGCCTCTTCTCTGGCCTGCGTTCTCTTGACTTGGTGGGTGAAATGCCTCCCCGCGTCCTCTGGGCAGGCACCATGGCCCCAAAAGAATTGCCCGTGGCTCTTGCTGTGCCCTCTAACTCAGGCAGCTGGAGAGAAGCCATGCACCAGCCCTCAGAAAACCGATGTGCTCATAAACTCATTTCTCCTGGAGGCTGAGAAATGAAAGGGCTTCACAGTTGGTCCTGTTCATCAAGGAGGCCTAAGAACTTGTCCTGTTGGCATATTCTGAGCTTTCTCCCAGAGGGTCCTAGAGTTTACTTCTGGGAATTGTCAGGGCTTCCTGCCCTCTGCTCATTTGATTGTTCTGGGAAACCCCAGCAGCAGCCTCCTCCTTCCACATTCTCCCGGGGATCAGCCCAGCTCCCTGCTCCTATTGGAGCCTCCTTAGCTCATTCCTTCTATATAGTTGCCTTGAATACCTACATCCCAGGCACATTGGTGCACTGGGGATCATGGCAAGCCAAAGGGGTGCTGTTCTGGGCTCAGGGGCCTTCAAAGTAGTTCTGGAACAGTAAACCCACTGACTTGCAATTACTTGTCACTTAAGGGAGACCAGGGGCAAATCCTTTTGCAATTTGAATAATTAACTTTTGATATAAATAGGTGTCTGGGACACTTACTTGTGACCATTGTGTTCACCTAGACTTTCAAAATATCTTTCCAGATTTTATTAACCCAGGACTTGCCTGGAAGCAGGCTGCTCTGAGATCTCTTGAGCAGCGGTCATAGTGAAGCAGCCTGTGCCAAGCATTGGTAGGAACGGTCTCCCAGAGACAGCATCTGTCTCTTTAGACTGTGGGGACTTCCTTTCACAAAGATTAGCAGGACCTACTGAAGGACACTGTGCTGAGTGTTAGACTTCCAGAGCTTTCTCTCGGCGGACATTTCCCAAGATTGGATCCAGGGAACCGCAGTTCCACAGGGAAGTGTTCAGCAGGAAGTGCGGGGAAGGAGTGAGTCCCTGGTCGGATGCTGATTTCTTCCTGTGGCAGATGAGTGCTGCTGAGGTACACAGTGAATCCCCAGCAGTGTGCCCAGGGTGCCCCAAATTTCTTTTTCCAAGGAGAGTTTATCTGTGTGTTTTAAATCACAGTACATGTAGCAGACCAGTGCTCTTTGGAGCATGCTCTGGGCCCTTCCACCAATGACACCTGGTCTGTGCTTCCAGAAACGGGTCTGGATTTCTATATGGGCTGCTAAGGGCAGTTGTCCTGACAGAGGGGGGTGGCGAGGGGTTTGTGGTCAGGCTGCACACTGCGTTTACCACTCACCTGTAGCTTCAGACAGCAAGATGATCCCAAGGCACTTTTAGATGTCAGAGTTCCAGGTCGAATTTATTCTCATAGTTCCTTTCATTCAGAAGGAGGGAGGTTAAGGGGATGCTAACACTCACCTCCCTGGTGCCGGCCTTCACCAGAGACACGCTGTCCTCAGGAGGTTGTACGCCCGGGGCCACCTTGGACAGAGTCCCTCTCTGGCCCTGCTTTCTCTCTACGAGGACCTGGAGGCAAGTGGGGCTGGTGGACTGCTCCACGGCAGCCTCAGGCACTATGGTGCCCCCTTGCACCCCACCTTAGTGTCAGCTTGAGCGTGTCCTTTTACCTGCTGTATTGTTGATGTTTCTGTGAATGTTCCATTTTAACCAAGGGTTTCTGATGCTAAAACATTTGGAAACCACAGGAAACACGGGTCCCCTTGCTCTCTAAGGCCCTACTGTGTCAGCTTCAGTTTTTCAGTTTACAGACTGAATGCCTGATGCCTGTGTAGTCATCCTTGGGGGAGAAAGGGGTGGCTGGCAAATTGTCCCCAGAGGGCTCTGCAAGGAACATGGCCTGCAGGATGACGCTTGGGGAGTAACCTAGGCCCTTGCTAGTCCCTCACTTCTATTTTTAGGTACAAGTGATTAGTGACTGGGGGCCCCATGTTGGGGTGGAGGGGAACGTGTACACTCACCTCTACAGCAGCCTAAACACCTTTGAAGTATCAGCAAAGCAGGGGCAACAAAATTTTGTTTTTAATTTGCAAAAGAATCAAATTTTTCCATCATGACAAAAATCAGAACTCTGTTAAATGGCCTCACATTTATTCCTGTTTTGGTCTTGCTTCTTATTGTGAATTGGGTGTGTATGTGGTTTGGGTGGGAGCCATGTACTCCTCAGTGCTTTGGGTCTCTTAAGCCCTTACTCTGCCCTGGTGTTCCTGAGGCCCCCTTGTAGAGTCCGGCTTTCAGGACGTTACCTAAAGGATTCCTTTTCTTCTAACCTTTAGTTTCAGCTACATGAACGCCTGCCTGTCCTGGGCAGATTCTTAAAATATTTGCCCATCAGCAGCCTCTCAGAGAGGAATGTTAAATGATGTCAAAGGGGCCCCGAGGAGAAGGGCCTGGGCCAGGCCCAGCCTGTCACTCATGGCCACGGCAGAGTGGGAGATAAGCAAGGCAACGGCTCGCGGAGAGCCTGGTCCTCTGGACTCCCTGAAAACCCCAGGCAGTCCCTAGCTAGGGAACAATGAACTTCCAGACGCCACTGCCCAAGTGAAAGCCAGAGGTCTGTGGCTCTTCCGAATCTTCACCCTTGGAGAGTCTTCATCAGGATGTCAGGAGCCCCTAAGGAGAGTTTGGGGCCCCAGGGGCTGCCGGGGCTGGGCAAGGCCTGCTTAACCAGCATGGACAAAAAGCTCAACTTGCTGAATGAGAAGGTTGACAAACTGTTACATTTCCAAGAAGACGTCACGGAGAAACTGCAGTGCGTGTACCAAGGCATGGGCCACCTGGAGCAAGGCCTGCACCGGCTAGAGGCCTCCCGCGGTCTGGGCCCGGCTGGGGCCGACCGCTCTCCACCGTCTGACGCTCAGGCTGGGTGGCCGGAGGTTCTGGAGCTGGTGCGGGCCGGCAGGCAGGATGCTGCCCAGCAGGGCGCCAGGCTTGAAGCCCTCTTCCGGATGGTGATGGCCGTGGACAAGGCCATAGCTTTGGTGGGGGCCGTGCTCCAAAACTCGAAGGTGGTGGACTTCATCATGCAAGGGAGTGTCCCCTGGAGGAAGGGAAGCCTGGCCGACGTCCCGGAGGAGGTTGGTTCCTGCTTCTGTGCCCCGGTGCCCTTCTGGCTGGAAGGGAGGCTTGGGGCCCTGGTGGGTTACCCAGACAGGAAGCTAGTCTTCGGAGAGCGGGAGGGCTGTTGTCTTCTCTAGTGTCTCCTGCATGACCTGTTGATGGGAAAAAGGAGAGGTAGAAGCTTAAAGGCCATCAGTGGATTTCCAGACAGGGCAGGACAGTTGGGTTTCTCCCTTGTGCCCTGGTGAAGACTGTGGGGCCCTGGGCAGTGCGGGGCACCTAGAAGTGGGGGGCAAATAAGCCACTAGGGAGAGGAGGGCAGTTACACTTCTCTGACATCCCAGGGACTTCTCTCCTTACACCTGGGGTGGGAGAGAGATGGGGAGCACTCAGTTTACCCTGACAGAGCCCCCCCTTCAGAAACCCAGACCCCCCCTTCCTGTCCCCAACCTTGTGCTCTGTCCCCGAGTGGGCGGAGCATGCAGCTGCCTGTGGGGAGATGAGTGTTGACAGTGACCCATGGGGGACACAGGCTGGAGCCAGAGCCTGGGGGTGGAGTGTGGCATTTCTGGGAGCGGCTGTTCCCAAGGGTTGCATAATCAGATCCACTGGCTAAAGGACGCTTGGCTGGGGTGCGGGGTGTTTGTATGTGCATGTGTGTGAGGTGTGTAGAGGCAACACTCTGTTTGGGAACAGCTAAGGGTCAGCCACCTAGCAACTCGCAGATGTTGGCCTGGAGCTACCCTTTCAGATCTTTGCAGCCTTCCCCCTCATGGAATCTGAGCTTGACTCTGTGTCAGTGACTGAGGCTTTCCGGAGCAAGGCTGCAGGACTTTCCTTCCTTCCCGCCCCCAGCCAGGCCACCTCCAGCCAGGCCAGAATTTGCTTTGCAGACCCCTTTCCCTCCCGCCCTGCAGCTTCTCCACAGCTGACCCCTCCCGCCCCAGCTCTCTGTTTTCTGCACCTCCCCTTAGAGTCAAGCCCGTAGCAAAGATATGACCTTTTGCTCTTGACTATGATAACCAACCTCAGCTTTAAAAAAGAAAATAAATCTAATTTATGCAATGGCAAAAATCATTCTCCCTCCTACTCATCCCCCCGTCCCCAGGACAACCCTCCTCACCCAACTATCATAGGAGCCTATTTCCTGTGAAACCTTCCTGACAGAGACTGTTAATCTATAAGCACATTGGTATACACACCACCCTCTTTGTTTAGTTTTAACTAAAATATTATTCACATTGTACTGGGCTTGATTATTTTTAAGCTTTTTGGGGCATTATTTTGGGCATTGTTTCATATTTATAACTAGAAAACGTTCTTGTTCTTGTTTTTTAAGTTGCAGAGAGTTCTGTTTTTAAGAATGTGTCTTAATTTGTTAATCAGTCCCATATCATTGTATACATTATTTCTCATTTTTAGCTTTTATAAATAATGATGCAGTGACTATCCATGGAATTGTGAGTTTATCTATATGACACACTCCTAGAAGTGACAATGCTAAGCCAAAGGGTAAATTTATACAATAAATAATGCCAAACCAACCTTCCAAGAAGTTATGCTAATTAAGTAACATGGGAATGCTTGTTGCATTCCTATTTTTGCTAACAAAGCATATTATCCAGTTTTTCATTCATTGTCTGTCTGGCGAATGAAAACATCTGTTTCTTTAAACATGTGTTTCTCTAAAAATTTTTTTTAATGTAAAAAATGTCAAATGAATAAAAATAGGTTAGTATAATGAACCCTGTCAGCCCACAACTAGAGGCTGTTTCCCACCCACTTCCCTCTTTCCAGATTATTTTAAGGAAAATCTGAGACATTGGATCGTTTCTTCCATAAGCAACTCAGCTAATATATCTAAAACATAAGGGGTCTTTTAAAAAATGTTAGCATGATACCCTTCATATCTAAAAGGTAAACAGTAACTTGATATTACCAACCAGTGTTCAAATGTCCCTGATCAACTAATGTTTTATTTGTTAACTTTTAAAATTTGTTTCTTTGAGTTAAAATCCAAATAAGGCAATTGGTTACATGTTTTTAAGGTTACTTTTTTTTTAATTCATAAATTTTCCCTCTTTTCCATTTTCTTTTTTTTGTCTTTTTCTTGATTTTTAAGAATTCTTCATACATAAGTGAAGTTAGCTGTCTCACGTGTTGCAGATATTTAGGCATTTCTGCATAAGGCAAAGCCATGGAACTTTCTATTTTCTTGCCATAGTTCTTGCCTGTGATTGATCTGGAACATGACTGATCTCTCTTCTGGTCTTTGTATTTAATATACATGTCAGTAGCTCTCTACAGGGCTAGATCTAATCTCCCAGTTAGGCGGTCATCTCCTTACCCCCATGAGAAACCTCTGCTTCCTTCTGTGTGCTGGCAGGGCTTTCTCACAGACGGTGTCAGAAAATGGGCCGTTAATAGCTGAGACTGAGCCCCAGCTTTTAAACACACTGTGGATGCTGAAAACAGTGCATTGTGGAGACTTTCTGGAGACCCTCTTGTATTTCCTAGGAGAGTATGGGCATTGCAATTTGTGGAATTGAATGCAGTCCTAGCACTGGCTGCCAGGACTTCATGAAGCTTCTCCTCAGGTCTGGATTGCTCAGTGACACTTCATTTGGTTGTAGCAATGGATCAGATTATTACTGGAAGCTGCATGCTCTCTCATGGACGGAGTCAGGCTCAGCCAGGGTGCACAGAATCACAGTCAAACTGCTCAGATGCCTAGGTGTTTGGGGTTTATCCTCCTTCTTCTGAATACATCAAAACCAGGCCAAGACCAAAAGATTGAGCCTTGAAGTCAAAATTCATCTCTGCCTGTGTGTTTGTGTGTGTGTGTGTGCATGCACCTCCCTTCACCAAACACAGGGGGAGGGAGAGGATAGTCTGAACCCCACAAGGTCTGCCAAAGGACAATCTGTTTGAATCAGTCTGTTTGAATCTTTCTCCACTGGTAGGTGAAGCAGGAGGCAGCCGTGATAATGCTTCCAGTTCCCCAGTTATGGGGGTGGCAGGACAGAGTCTGTAGAAAGAGACCCAGGGAGAGATCTCCCTAGAGCAGGGGATCCAGGTCACGATGATGCTGGTGATAATCATGATGACAATAGCCAACCTTATTAAGTGTTCCCATGTGTTATGTTGTTACCATTAAGAGGGCAAAGCTTGCTGTCCTGGAATCACACAGACATGAACAGGAAACAAGACTGAGAGAAGAGGTCACAGGGTAGGAAAATCAGTGGAACCAACCTGGAAGCAAGCAGAACCCTGTGTACTGCCCTCCACTCCCACCTCAAGTACAAAGACCGCTCCACACCCCCTGCCTTTTGTTTGTAAGAAAGCTGAAGTCTCCCAGGCCTCGCTGAGTCACAAAAGAGCAGGCTCAAGCAGCTAATGATTAGGACACTAGAGTCACAGACCCAGTGTCTGATACACGTTCCTGAGTTGTTTCACAGACACTATAACTGCCACCAGAGGGAAAAGGCCAGCTGCATGTTGACCAGACTGCAGCCATGCCATCAACTTCTCCATCTTGAGTAGTACTGAATTTATGGCTAGGGCAATTTCAAGAACTGGCCTCAAGAGAATGGTATTAGCACTATTGCTCATAACAATCTATAACTTTGTGGGTATTAGAATAATTATAGCTTGCTCTGCAAAAATATGTAAGCAGGCAACTAAAATTGTCAGCAAAGAGATGGTACAGATTCAAGTCAACATCTTCACTCTGAAAATACAATGTCTTATGTCAGCATGAAGAATTTACAGAAGTCAGACAGATCCCTAATCCCAAAGGAATGGAATATGGCACCCTGTGTCAGCATGAAAGAGTTACAGAAGATGGATTTTCCCTCATAATTCCAAAGAAATGGAATGATGTTTTGACAAGTGGGGATTTGTAAGCAACATTTGGCAAGAAAGAGCTCTCTGTAGGAGCTCCCTTTTATCTTGTCACCAAACTTAAACCAGGCACCTCCATGCTCTACTCATGTCTGGCCCAAGCATACCTTTCAAATCTTTTAATCACACAATCCCTTGCCTAACATGTTTGTTCTTTCTGTAGATCAAACAACTTGAAATGAAGAATAAGTAACTAACAGATAACCAGATCTCTTCCCTAGCTTCTTCTTTCGTAATCTCACAAAGTAACTAACTGTGAACAAACTGAACAAGATAGCCTCCACCAGCCTATACAACAAGCCTGCATTCAGTGGGGGACGAGGACGACTCTGACTCCTTATCTCAATGATTAACTGAGGTTACTTTCTTCCCTTTTAAAAACGTTCATGGGTGAGCAGATTCTTTGGAGGTGGTTTTTGGGGGAAGAGAGTTCACCATCTCCCCAGATTGCTGGCATTCTGATTAAAGGCAACTTTCTACCAACACTTGCCTCTCTCAAGTATTGGTTTTTGAGCAATAAGCAGCTGAACCTGATTCAGTAACAAACCTAACCTTCATCCTTAGTGTCAGGGAGACATGCAAGAGAGGTAAGGATTGTGGTTCCCCGGTTAGAAGGGATTGCTCCAGCTGATTTTGCCATGTGGGCTTGGAGTTGACAGATCATCAGATTTTTTTTTTTCAAGAGAAGCTGGAAACCTAGAATGTTTTCTAATCAGTTTTATTAAGGTATAATTTCCATACAATAAACTGTATATATACAACTAAATATGAACATCTTAAGTACACAGTTTAACAAATGTATATACCCTAATAACCACCACCACAATCAAAATGTAGAACAATTCTCTAAACCCAAAAAGGAACTTAGAATTTTGATGTAAAATGCTGTGCAAGCCAAATAAAACTCTAGCTCTTTTTGGACTCTGGGCTCCCAGTTGAGGCCTCTCTGGCCAAGGTAGGAGAAAGGGCCTTCAGTCTCTGGGCGGAGACCAGACCTGGGTCTGTGACATGTGCCAGGAGGAATCTTGGGGGCCATACTCTAGATGGGGTTTAAACCCTACCAGTCTGGCTCAAGTGTCCTGTACTATAAAGTCAAAGACTCAGAATCACCAGGGAGACCGAACAAGGGTCAAGGCACCTAGAATTACTTGCACTCAGAAATACTGAGTGCTCTGGATGATTTCAGGAGCACAGCGCATGCACTGGCCTGGTGTGGACCGTTCAGTTAGGGAAGAACTCCTGAGAGCCTCTGTGGGTGGGCTCTGAGCATCCTACACGATCCACTCTGTCTGTCTCAGACAGGATAAAATCACCAGAGCTAATCACCTTGTGTTGGGAGAACTCTTCAAGAAATTCTACAAATGAACTCCCTCAATCCTCCCACTGCTCTGTGATTAGATACTATTCTCCGCATTTCACAGATGAGAAAAGTGAGAGGCAGAGAAGTCAAGGATCTTGTCAAATGGTTAAACCAGATTTAAATCCATCAAGTTTAGCTCAAGGGTCCTGTACTATAAAGAGAGAACATTGGATCCACCTACCTACCTCCCAGGCAGATATTCATTGACAGTGACACTCCGCCTACAAGCATGGATTCAGTATCCAACCCAAGTCAACACTGGAATAGTCATGACCGACTAATCTAAATTGACTCAAATTTATTTTCCAAGCCTAATCTAGTATTTTGAGGTCTGGTCTAGTTAGATAGGGGACTAGGTCTGCCCCTTACCTGCAATACAGGAACCCATTTGAAAGGACTTGGTGACCTTGGGAAAACCTCAGTGTCCTTATCTCTAGAATAACAATAGTAATCCGTACCCTCTAGTATTACTGTGAGACTACATGAAATAACCTAAGTGTTTCTATTTCAAGCACAAGGTAGGTGCTCAACAAAATGTTTGTGGCCTCAATGATGACAGTGATAGCTTTTATGGTCATTCTTTTAGAACAGAGAACGAGTGGAAGAGAAAGAAGCAAAACCAAAGCACACGCTGAGCACCAGAGGTGTGCAAGCTGAGCTCAGAGGCCCTTGGGAAGGTGAGTAGGGCCCCATTTGCTTTATCCCACATGCACACCCAACAGTTTCAGGGTAAAAATACCACCACCATAACAAATGTGATTACTGAAAAACTGCTGAAATGTCTTCTTCCTCTTTTTTTGAAGTTTTTTTTTTAATGTTTATTCCACTCTGTATTGCTATGTTTATTTCACTGTGCTTTAAATTTTTATGGACTTTTTTAAAGTTTAATTTTCTTTTATACTTTTTGCATAATATTTACATGCTTCCAAAGCTGAACTGATAAAACAAGCTATCCTAAGTCTAGTTTCTATGCATGTTCCCTGCATCTCATTTTCTCCCCCACATTTGTAACCATTTAAAAAAATTTTTGTCTTATCTTTCCTTTGAGGTCAAGTCTCTTCAGACCACATTATAAGTGGTTATACACAGGCATGTGTGTGCTCATACACACAGACAGCCTCCCTTTAGACAAACAGAAACACATCACACACTTCTCCGCCTTGTTTTCTCCATCTGAATATCCTGAGATCACTCCAGAGCTGCATATGGAGATAGTCATTTCTCCTTTTTTATGCCTGAGTGGCCCTGGTTTAGTCAAACAGCTCCATCCTGATGGTCACTCGGGTTATTTCCAGTCAGCCTAGAGTTATAAACATGGTGCACTGAATGGCCTGCTGCATATTCTTTGGAAAGTTTCCTCCAAATGAGAGATTTATCCTGCTTATTTTCCTATAGAGAGCCAGAAGGCGGACCTGCCAGAGGGGACAGCATCTGACCTCCTTACCCAGGCAGAGGCCTCACCAGAGCAGAGAGAGGGAATTCCTGGCCCAACTCCGGTGCGCCCAGAGGTGGAAGTCCAAACTCCTAGAGCATCCAGCGAGAACCCCGGGATTGGCCTGGAACTGTCTGTGGTGTCTGAAAGGGTCAGTGAGGCTCCCACTGGCCAGGAGGCTGCATTGCGTGCAGGACGAGGAACATCACCCAGTAGGCCTGACCCTCGGCCCTCGGTGGAGGGCATGCGGCTGACTCCAGCACCGCCAGCTCAAGCCAAGGCAGCTCACAGTGGTGGAGAAACACCTCCAAGGTAAGGCATGTGCCTCCAAGCTGGGAAAGGAGGGGGGAATTAACTGCAGCCCCTAGGCTAGAATGTGGCCAAGGGGACAGCTGCTCCTGCAGAATGTCCACTGTGTGTGCAGTGCTGGCTAGTCTCACAAGGGGAAGATAAGAGAAGGCCAAGGCCCTGCTTTCAGGAGCTTAGAGCACTGGTTCTTACCTGGCACCTATAAAAGTTACCGGAAGGAATTTTTAAGATACAAATGAACAGAGATTCTGATTTATTCAGTCTGGAAGGAGGTTCAAACATTGTTTGTTTTTAAAGCTCCCCAGTTGAGTCCCAAGTGGAACAAGACTGAGAATCACCAGTTCTGACAGCAACAGTAATAGCTATAATGACACCTAAAAGATGGGGTTCATAGAACACATCCCAGGTGACGGTCATTGGCTGAGCATTTCACAGACATCATCTCATTTTACCCTCAAAACATCCCCAGGAGGTATCCTCAATTTATTGATGAGGAATCAGGGTCAGGTTGCCGAGGGTCACACAGCTAGGGGTTCAGAGTTGGACTCTGAATCCAGGTGTTTGTTTATTATTGAAGTATAGCTGATTTACTATACTATATTAGCTTCAGGTATTCAGCATGTGGGGCTTCCCCGGTGGCTCAGTGGTAAAGAACCCTCCTGCAACGCAGGAGCCACAGGAGATGTGGGTTCGATCCCTCTGTCAGGAAGATTCCCTAGAAGAGGGCATGGCAACTTACTCCATTCATCTTACCTGGAGAATCCCATGGACAGAGGAGCCTAGTGGGCTATAGTTCATAGAGTCAGACACAACTGAGCGACTGAGCATACACTCATGCGGACAGCATAGTGATCAGATTTTTTATAGTTTACACCCCATTAAAAGTTACTACAAGATAATGGCTACAATTCCCTGTGTTATACAATATATCCTTGTTGTTTTTCTAGTTTATACATAGTAGTTTGAACCTCTTAATCCCCTACTACTAATGAGCACCTCCCCCTTCACCCTCCTCACTGGTAATCAACCAGTAGTTTGTTCTCTGAGTCTGTTTCTGTTTTGCTATATATCTTTAATTTGCATTATTTTTTTTTAGATTCTATATATAAGTTATTTCATACAATAATTCTTTCTCTGTCTGATTTACTTTATTAAGCATAATATTCTCTAGTTGATATACATTGCTACAAAAGGCAGAATTTCATTCTTTTTTATGGCAGAGTAGTATTCCATTGTACATATCTACCACATCTTCTTTATCCATTCATCTCCTGATGGACACTTGGGTGCCTCCATATCTTAATTATTGTAAATAGTGCTGCTATGAACATTGGGGGCATATGTATCTTTCCAAATTGCTGGTTTTGTTTTTTCTGGATGCACATCCAAGAGTGGGACTGCTGTGTCATGTGGTAGTTCTATTTTTAGTTTTTTGAAGAACCTCAATACTGTTTTTCACAATCATGGCCCCCATTTACATTCTCACCAACAGTGTATAATTGTTCCTTTTCCTCCACATCCTTGCCAACATCTGTTATTTGTAGATTTTTTTGATGATAGGTGATCTGACTGTGTGATGCGATATCTTGTTGTTTTGATTTGTATTTCTCTAATAATTATCATTGTTAAGCATCTTTTCATGTTCTTTTTGGTAATCTGTATGTCTCGTTTGGAGAATTGTCTACGGAGGCCCTCTGACCATTTTTTTCATTGGGTTGTTTGTTTTTTTGTATTGAGTCTATATAAACAAATAGGCTGTTTGTATATTTTGGATATTAACCCCTTGTTGGTCATATCATCTGCAAATATTTTCTCCCATTTGGTAAGTTGTCTTCATTTTTTCAATGGTTTCCTTTGCTGGACAAAAGCTTTTAATTAGGGCCCATTTGTTTGTTTGTTTGTTTTGCTCTTATTTCTTTTAACTTAAAATACAGATTTTTTAAATTTACTATAATTTACATCAGTCTTTCTGAATAACCATTCTTTCCCAGGAGTTTTATGTGTGGGATCTTATATTTAGATCTTTAATACACTTTGAATTCATTTTTGTATACAATGTGAAAAAGTACTACAGTTCGATTCTTTTGCACGTAGCAGTCCAGCTTTCCCAACAGTGTTTATTCAAGAGGCTGTCTTTTCCCCATTGTATATTCTTCCCTCCTTTGTCATAGATTAATTAACCATGGGTACATAGGCTTATTTCTGGACTATTTTTTGTGCCATTGATCTGTGGTTCTGTTTTTGTGCCAGTACTATGCTGTTTTGATTACTGTAGCTTTGTAATAGAGCCTGAAGACTGGGAGGGTTATTCCTCCAGCTTTGTTCTTTTTAATCAAGATTATTTTGATAACTTAAGGTCTTCTGTGGCTCCATATGAATTTTAGGATTATTTGTTCTCATTCTGTAAAAAATGTCATGGGTATTTTGATATAGACTGTGTTAATTCTGTAGATTGCTTTGGGTGGTATGCCTATTTTAACAATATTAATTCTTCCAAGCCAAAATGGGATATCCTTCCATTCCTTTATATCATCTTCAATTTCCTTCATCAATGTTTTATAGTTTTCAGAATAAATGTCTTTTATCTCCTTGTAAGTTTCTTCCTAGGTATTTTTAAAACATGATTTTAAAAGGGATTGATTTTTTACTTTCCCTTTCTGATAGTTCACCATTAGCATATAGAAAATCAACAGATTTCTGTATACTAATCTTGTATCTTGCAATTGTATTGAATTCATTGATCGACTTTTATAGGTTTTGGGTGGAAACTTTAGAGTTTTGTATTTAAAGTATCATGTCAATTGCAAATAGTGACAGTTTTCTTGTTGAATAGTGACATTCTTTTCTTCCATTTTGGATGCCTTCTATTTCCTTTTCTTGTCTGATAGCTGTGTTTAGGAGTTCCAATACTATGTTAAATACAAGTGGAAAGAGTGAGGTCCTTGTCTTGTTTCTGAATTTAGAGGAAAGGCTTTTCGCTTTTCATCATTGAGTGTGATATTAGCTATGAGACTGTCATAGTGGCCTTTATTATGTTGAGATGTGTTCTCTCTATACCCACTCTGATGATAATTTTTATCATGAATATATGAATGGATGTGGATGTGGAATTTTGTCAATGCTTTTTAGGCATCTATTGAAATGACCATGTGATTTTTATCCTTCCTTTTGTTATAATGATGTATCACATTGATTGATTTGCAAATATTGAACCATCCTTGGGTCCTTTGAATAAATCCCACTTGATCATGGTGTATGATCCTTTTTACATATTGTTGAATTTAGCTTGCTAGTATTTTGTTGAGGATGTTTACATCTATATTCATCAAAGATACTACCCTATAACTTGCTTTTATGGAGTATCTTTTTCTGGTTTTGGTGTCATTGTAATGGTAGCCTCATAGAATACATTTGGAAGTGTTCCATCTTCTTCTTGGACTAGTTTGAGAAGGATAAGCCCTAGCTCTTTTTTATAGAATACAAAAGAGAATTACCCTGTGAAGCTGTCCAACCCTGGACTTTTGTTTGCTGGGTTTTTAAAAAATTATAAATTTAATTTCACTGCTAGGGATCAGTTTGCTCAGATTGGCTGTTTGCTCTTGATTCAGTCTTGGCAGGCTGTATGTTTCTAGAAATTTGTTGATTTGTTCTGAGTTATCAAATTTGTTCATATATTCTATTCTGATTTTTTGTAGTTCTATGCTATTTGTTATTTCTCCTCTTTCATTTCTTTTGTTTGTTTTTAATTATAGTTGATTTACAATGTGTTATTTTCTGCTCTACAGCAAAATGATTCAAGTATATATATATGTATATACGTATTCTTTTTTTAAATGTTCTTTTCCATTGTAGTTTATCATAGGATAGTGAATATAGTTCTCTGTGCAATACAGTAGAAACTTGTCCTCTTTCATTTCTTATTTTGTTTATTTGGACCTCTCTCCTTTCTCCTTGATGAGAGTGGTTAAAGGTTTATCAATTTTGTTTGTCTTTGTTTCATTGATCTTTTCTATTGTGTTTTGATCTCTATTTTACTTATTTCCTCTCTAATTTTTATTTTGTCTTTCCTACTGCTGACTTTGGGCTTTCTTATTCTTCTTTTCTAATTCCTTTAGGTGGTAGATTAGGTTGCTTGAGATTTTTCTTGTTTATTGAGGAAGGTCTGTATCGCTATCATTTTCCTTCCTAGAACTGCTTTGACTGAACTCCATAGGTTTGGGGGGCTTCCCAGATGGTGCTAGTGGTAAAGAACTTGCTTGCCAATGCAGAAGATGTAAGAGACACAGTTCGATCCCTGGGTCACGAAGATCCCCTGGAGGAGGGCATGTCAACCCACTCCAGTATTCTTGCCTGGAGAATCCCATGGACAGAGGAGTTTGGCAGGCTACAGTCCATAGAGTCACACAGAGTCAGACATGACTGTAGCAACTTAGCATGCATGCATGCATAGGTTTTGGAGCACTGTGTTTCCATTTACATTGTCTTAAGGTATTTTCTGATTTCCTCTTTGATTTTATCATTGACCCATTGGTCTTCTAGTAGCATGCTGTTTAGTCTCCACTTGTTTGTTCTATTCCCATTTTTCTTTCTGCAGTTGGTTTCCAATTTCATACCACTGTGGCTGGAAGAGATGCCTAACATAAGAACACACATTCTTTTCAAGTGCACATGGAATGTTCTCCAGGCTAGATCACATGCTAGGCCATAACACAAGTCTCAAAAAATTTAAGAGGATGGATATAGGTTTCTGAACTCCAATATCTGTGCCCCTAATCACTACACCATCCTGTTTCTTGTCAGCATTTAGTTAAGTCCTAAATACTATGGTAGGGAAAGAATAATGGGTCTTCAGAGGTGGGAGGTTGGTATAGGCTGAATCAAGCCAAGGGAGTTTCAGGAGGATTATGCTTGGAGTCCTGGAGATGAGGTTGTATCCTAACCCTCAGGACTCAGTCTCAGGACCTGCCATCAGCCAACATGGTTCAAGAGAATGAGTTAGAACCTGATGATTGTCAGATCTGTGTGTTATCCACCAGTGTTCTCCAAGGGCAGTGCACTAAAGGGCATTCTGCTTCCTGGGCTTCTCTATAAATGGCCTGGTACCCTTCTACACCTGTCCTCAGTTGTCCTGACCTATAACCAAGCCCCTCAAGGCCTGCTGTAGGGAGGGGAGCTGGTGTCTGTGTATGCTGTGGTGACTGGCAGGGAAGCCCAGATACTTTGTCTGCCTTTGTTCTGCAAGGAAATGTGAGTCCCCAGGAGACCTAACCATCTGGAGGGAGGGCTTTCTGGCAGGCATCCCTGGATCCTTGCCAGGGCTCTAAATGTAGAATCTAAGGTGGAGATGAACTTTTCATGAACTTGTTAGGGGCCCTAAAATGATTTTGGGTGAGAGAGAAAGGTCTCTATGTAAGTTTCAACCTTGAGCTGAATTTCAGATACACCCAACTGGGCTTAGGAACTGGGGAGATCACTACCTACCCTCCCTTATCTAGCACATGGGTATATCTTGGGGGAAATGGGTTTGAATGCAAGTGTTGGCTCTAATTGGCAGCGGCCACCTGACCACCTGTATATTCTTCCAGACACTGGCTTCCTGCAGTTTCCCATGTTCCTTGATCAAGGCAATGCCTGAGTTGGGCTTGGATGCCACCTTTCCCATCCTGCCCTGTCATCACCAACCTGTAATTGCTCCTGAGGGGTGTCAGGGGAGTTTTGCTACATCCTATCCAAGCTTTAGCTGTGAACAGTCTGCAGAACCAGGTGCATTCAGGAGCAGGCAAACGAGGGACCCAGGCCTCCAGCTGCTAGGGGAAGCCCTAATTTAAAAAAAATTTTTTTTTTGGTTAAAAAGCATGTAACATAATATTCATCATTGTAACCATTTTTAAGTGTATAGTTCAGTGGTGTTAAGTATATTTATATTGTTATGACACAGATCTCCAGAGCTTTTTCATTTTATAAATCTGAAACTGTTACCATAACTACCATTCGACTTTCTGTCTCTATGCATTTGACTACTCTAGGTCCTTCATAGGGGCTTCCTAGGTAGCTCACTGGTGTAGAATCTGCCTGCCAATGCAGGAGATGTGGGTTTGATCTCTGGGTTGGGAAGATCCCCTGGAGAATGGAATGGCAACCGACTCCAGTATTCTTGCCTGGAAAATCCCATGGACAGAGAAGCCTGGCAGGCTACAGTCCTTGGGATTGCAAAGAGTCAGACATGACTAAGTTAGACTGAGCACAGAAGCACAGGTCCTTCGTATAACTCATTCACTCAGATGTGTAGAATCAGCCTTTCTGTCACTGGCTTATTTCACTTAGCCTGAGGATGAATACTATTCCATTATGTGTATATGCAATGCTTTGTTCATTCTTTCATCAGTCAGTGGACACTTCAGTTGCTTCCACATTTGCCTGTTGAGAATAATACTGCCATGAATAAGGCTGTACAAACATCTCTTTGAGGTTCTGCTTTTAATTATTTTGCGTTTATTTTCAGAAGTGGAATTGCTGGATCATATGGTAATATATTTTTATATTTCTGAGGAACTGCCATACTGATTTCCACAGTGGCTGCACCATTTTAGCCTTCACTATTAGAACCTCTGTGGTTTCTTTTCTTAGTTGACTCTCAGCACATCCACGAGGTGTTATCATCCTTGTTTGACATAAGCGGTTGCTGAGGCTAGACTTGCCCAAACCCAGCCCTATCTAGTAACCTGGTGGTAGACCAGTAGGGTCTGAAGCTCCCAGGGTCAGCGTCCTTTCCTCTGAATGTTGGGGCTTAGAGGACTTTCCTGACCTCCAGCTGGGGTCCCAAACCACAGTACAGCTTGGTCTGGGGAACAAGTATGGATGAGATGGGCCCAATGGCATCGGGGACTTGTAGAGAGGCAGAGAATTTCCTCAAGCGTGTAAGCATGCCGGCCTAGCACAGCCAGGACTGTTTCTTCAGGAGAAACAGAAAGTCCAGAGTCTTATAAACGATTCCCTGATTTTACTAAAATATGTCTAACCTGAGGCTTCTAGTGTGATGTTTGACTTGGTTGACCCTTCTCTTCACTTAAGGGAAGGGAAACTGAGGCCCAGAGAAGGAAGGGAACAGCCCAGGTCTCCTGCCTCCAGGCCACAACCCTTCTGGGGCAGAATCATGTTTCCAAGGGGCCACAGAGATGTCTGGTACCCATCCTCCCACTCCTCTCACCCCCCATCCACCACAGGTTCTTCAAGTCTCCCCAGATGCTGACCCAGTGGAATCCTGGTGACATCACATGTCACTGAAACCAGCCTCTCCCCAGTGTTGTGTCTGGGTAGAGAGGGATAGGGTTTGGTTGCTGGTTTCAACCACAAGCTAACTCTTACTATTATAACAACCCAAAGGACACTTTTAACAGATGAGAAAACTGAGGCTAAGAGACCATGGTTAGTGAAAGGCCGCAGCAGGCAGTTGAACCCAGGCATGCTCTGATTTGAGTTCTTGCCACATTTCTCTCTGTCCCAGGATCTCCATCCATGTGCAGGAGACAGATACCCCTGGGGAGCTGCTTGTGACACGAGGGGGCAGCCTCAGAACCTCACCCCCTGCAGAGACTCCAGCAGCTGTGCCTCCAGGTGAGCAGGACCCACCTGGGCCCAGGTGCTGCCCCCAGGCCCCCGGGACTGAGTCAGGAAAACCTATCCCCAGAGGAGCCAGTGTGCGGAAGCGGAGCTGTGATGGGGGAGCAAAGGCCAAAGAGAAGCAAGGACCTGGGTCCGAGCTGACCATGGCGCCAAGCAGGGCCAGGAGGGACAAGGCAGCTGATTCCGGGGCCCCAGGCCCACAGCAGGACACGAGCCCTGGAGCAGGGAACCCTGACCCTGGGAAGGACTGCACAGCTGGGGGTGCGGGCAGTGCCGAAGCAGGAAGGAGGACACCGCCAGGAGCTGAGGCGGGCAGCCTGGTTCTAGGTAAGTGAGGCCGTTGCTGTGTGCCCCAAGGTGAGTGAGTCTCAACAGCCTACTCTGGGAGGCCTCCCTGAAGCTTCTAGGTAGAGATAATGTGGGGATAATGTCTGGGAGACCAGGACTCAGAACAGCCTGCCAGCACATCTCAGAGCTGGAGACCAAGGCATGGAGATGCAGCAGGCTGAGCTCAGGTTGGCTGTGGCCATGGGAGAGGAGGGAACATGGGGGACTCAACTGGGTGGATTTCTCAAAGCCACCTGCCTGCCCAGTAGAATTGGTATCATTCTGGATTGAGATAGG